>NC_090725.1:257473817-257491317 GCF_036898095.1 Palaemon carinicauda | reverse complement strand
TCAAGAGGAACTCCATAATAGCACAGGACTCTCCACAAAGTTCGCCGGTGCACACTATCGAAGGGTTTTTCATAGTCCACAAATATCAAAAGTGGATTTCTATATTCTTCTCATTGTTGCGCAATATGTTTTAAAATGAAAATTTGGTCGGTATAACTTCTACCTTTTTGAAATCCTGCTTGTTCATCTCAGCTTTTCATCACTCTTTCTCTTCTCTTTACACTGTAATTTTCATGACAACTGACTTAAGTGTGATGCCTCTGTAATTATTGCAATCAGTCAGATTTCCTTTCTTTTGCCATTTTCACCAACAGTGAACATTAGAGTACTCCAAGAGAATGTGTTGTCACGTATGTTTATCCTCCACATGGATTTTGTAATGCATAGAACAGATGGGGATGGCAGAGAAGTGTTGGACTGGATTGGTAATAGGAAATTAGCGGACCTAGAGTATGCTGATGATGCTGTTCTTATTAGCAAAATGCCACAGGACTTGCAAAGCATGCTTACCAAAGTGTATGAAATATCACATGAGGTTGGGCTCAAGAAAAATAGAAGAAAGACGGAGAGGATAAGAACGGAATATGCAATGGAAGATGAAATATTATTGAAAGGAGAAAGGATTAATGAGGTGGAATCATTTAGATATTTAGGAACTGTGATCTCTAATACAGGGTCTTTAGAATTGGAGTTTAATGAAAGATTGAAAAAAGCAAATAAAACAATGGCTAGGTTAAGTAAAATTTGGAAATCAAATCACCTGAAATTACATATAAAAATCAGACTATGTATCAGTTTGGTGAGATACCTGTTACTGTATGGACGTGAATTGTGGTATGGCAATGAAACAATATCCACCAGATTTTGTAGGTTTGAAAACAAAGCCTTCAGAAGAATATTGGGAGTTAAAGGGCAGGTCAGGATTAGAAATGTAACTACAAGAGAGATTACTCAAGTGCCAAATGTGGATGAGATTATGGTGAGTGGTAGATGGAGATGGTTTAGACATGCTCATCTCACTCCCCAAGAGAGATCCACAAGGCACTAGAAGAGTTAGGAGACCCAGGCCTACATGGCTGAGGACTATGAAGTGTGAAGTAGATGATGAATGGAGAAGTATTGATTTAAAAGCTCAAGATAGAGACATTTGGCAAAATTTAACTGCGGCCCCTTGTGTCAATATTCATAGTAGATGATGAATATTGTGAAAGATCTTTTACGTTTTATTTAAATGAGTTTTTACACCGTACAGAAAATCTGCATATATATATATATATATATATATATATATATATATATATATATATATATATATATATATATATATATAACAAATGGGGTTCTTATGTGTATGTAATAGTTTAACAGCTATGTATACATGTGTGTTCGTTGGTATGCATCTGCATATGAATACTTGCACACCTGTGTTTATTCAGAACTATTACTGTAAGAAATAAGCTTTATTATGAAATAAGGGTACGGCATCGAGAATGTGAGACAGTGTTGTTTCACTAGTGTATTTATGTGGGTCTACAGTATATGTATGCATTAGTATGTATGTGTGCATTGCAATGTATATATGCATTGTACTGTATATATTCATAATAAGGTAACATATCGTGTGTGCCTCTTTATTTACAGATATGTGCTTTCATTCACATTAAGCAACAAATAATCCACTGATATCGAATTAACTTTATTTTGTAAATAACTTATAACCAAAGGGAATTATATAGGTGTAGTGATGCTTATGGAGGTGTAGACCCAAATGGTATTTTTCCTTTGTTTTTTTATGAAGACTGCAGATTTCTTAGCTCCACAGTTATCTGTTATTTTGTGCAAGTTAGCAAGAAGAGGATTTTTAGCTCCTGTTTGAGAATTGGTTACGTTACTCTGCTATGTAAATATGTTTTTGGTAGCTCAGGTCCAACTGATTACTGTCCAATATCCATAACTCTCATATTATCTAAAGATTTTTAACGTCTCATAACAAAATGTCTAAATAGGTTTTCTGAAGGTAATCATCTGTTCCCTAGTTTGCAATTTGGCTTTCGTAAAGGCCTTTGAGCATGTGATGCCCTTCTTACAATCCCCAATGCGGTACAGAAATCACTTGATTGTGGTGAGGAAGTTCGTATGATTACCCTTGATTTTAGTGCAGGCTTTGACCTTGTTAATCATGAAGCCCTTGTTTTCAAACTCAAACAGTTGGGAGTGGGAGGGTCTTTTCTCAGGATCATTATTGAGTTTCTGAGCAAGCAAGCAAGGAAAATATGGATAAGAAATGAACAGGAGCCAAGGGAAATTAAAGAGGATGGTTACACGAGGAATGTGCAACATTTTAGGATAGTTTATGATAGTTTTTTGTCAATAAAGCACCTGGCTTTCATGTTTTTTAATTGTTAGCCCCCAAATAACTTTTAACATCGAAATCTCCTTGCCTCGTGATCACAGATTAAAGCGGAAATTAGATTTAGGATAAGCTCTTCTGCCAGTGTCAGGATTCGAATCTTTGCCTCAGAATTATAATAAAGCTGACAGTTGATAGTCTACTAAGGGAAAGGTTTGAAGCATGACGGGGCAGAACTACTTATAAGATAAATACTTCCTTGGGTCTGTGATTCTGAGGCAGATGGAATTAGATAATAAAAGCAAAATGTGGTTTAATAGTTTGGAATATGAAATTGTGTGTTAGTGATGAAAAATTATCATTTAACAGCCAGAGGTTTCAAACAGCTATCATGGGTGAGTTTCAATTCTAGACACAAGTCAAAATTTGACAGCAACATGTACAGCAGAGAGGGACTCAACTTTTATTTATAACTTTTGATAGTTGGTTGGTGTAAGTTAACTGTCAGCTTTATTTCGACTCTGAGGCAAAGGTTCGAATCCTGGCCCGGGTAGAAGTACTTACCATAAAATAGGGAGTTTGACATTTAGTGCACACATACACACACATGCACAAACAAATTATATTATCTATATATATATATATATATATATATATATATATATATATATGTGTGTGTGTGTGTGTGTATTGTATATATATACACCATATCATCATGATCAGCAGCTATTGGTAGTCCCCTGCATGACAAAGGCCTCAATATAGTCTTCCACTCATGTCTGTTTATGGTCTTTCTATGCCAGTCTATACTTGCGAGTTTTCTTAGTTCGTCAATCCCTTGTCATCTCTTCTTTCCCCTGCTTCCTCTACAGTCTCTAAGGACCCATTCTGTTATTCTTAATGTCCATCTATTATCTGTCATTCTCAGTCCATTTCTTTTTCTTACACGTGAGAATATCCTGTACAGTAGTTAAGTTTGCTCTCGTATCCAAGTTACTCTTTTTCTGTCTCTTAGTGTTATTCCCATCATTATTCTTTCTATAGCTCTTTGAGCTGTAACTAGCTTATGCTCTAAGGCTTTAGTATGGTTCCAAGTTTCAGATGGATAAGTTAAAATTGGTAGGCCCATCTGATTAAATACATTTCTTTTTAGAGAAAGTGGCATTTTAATTCTCATAATCACTTTTTGTTTACCAAAATCTCTCTCTCTCACTTGCTTATCCTCGTTTTAATTTTGGTTGCATGTCCTTGGGAAACACAGTTTGTCCTAAGTACTTATATTTATTAGCAATCACTAGAGGTTCGTCCATAACCCTTATTTGTTAAAGTCTCTGCATTTTCATTGAACATTATCTTATTATTATTATTATTACTAACCAAGCTACAACCCTATATGGAAAAGCAAGATGCTATAAGCGCAAGGGCTCCAACAGGGAAAAAATAGTTCAGTGAGGAAGGGAAATAAGGAGATAAATAAACGATATAGAAAGTACTGAACAATTAGAATAAAATATTTTAGAAACAATAACAACATTAAAACAGATATTTCATTTATAAACTATAAAAAGACTTATGTTAGCCCACAAGTTTGAACTTTTGAAGTTCCACTGATTCAACTACCCGATTAGGAAGATCATTCCACAACTTGGTCACAACTAGAATAAAACCTCTAGAATACTGTGTAGTATTGAACCTCACGATGGAGAAGGCCTGACTATTCTTAATGTCCATCTATTATCTGTCATTCTCATTATATGTCCTGCCCCTGTTCATTTCTTTTTCTTACATGTTGTGAGAATATCCTGTACTTCAGTTTGCTCACGTATTTATGTGGCTCTTTTTCTTTCTCTTAGTGTTATTCTCATTATTATTCTTTCTATAGCTCTTTGAGTTATAACTAGCTTATCTTCTAAGGCTTTAGTATGGCTCCAAGTTTCAGATGGATAATTTAATATTGTTAAGCCTATCTAATTAAATACATTTCTTTTTAGAGAAAGTAGCATTTTACTTTTCATAATCTCATTTTGTTTACCAAAACCTCTCTATCTCGTGCTTATCCTTCTTTTAATTTCGGTTGTATGTCCTTGGGAAACACTGTTTGTCCTTAGTACGTATATTCATTAGCAACCTCTAGAGGTTCGTCCATATCCCATATATGTTAACGTCTCTTCATTTTCTTTGAACATTGTTATTATTATTATTATTATTATTATTATTAGCTAAGCTACAACCCTAGTTATAAAAGCAAGATGCTATAAGCCCAAGGGCTCCAACACGGAAAAATAGCCCAGTGAGAAAGGGAAATAAGGAAATAAATAAACGATATAAGAAGTAATGAACAATTAAAATAAAATATAAAAATATCAGCATTAAAACGGATATTTCATATGTAAACTATAAAAAGACCTATGTCAGCCTCTTCAACATAAAAACATTTGCTGCAAGTTTGAACTTTTGAAGTTCTACTGATTCAACTACTGGATTAGGAAGATCACTCCACAACTTGGTCACAGCTGGAATAAAACTTCTAGAATACTGTGTAGTATTGAATCTTATGATAGAGAAGGCCTGACTATTAGAATTAACTGCATGCCTAGTATTACGAACAGGATGTAACTGTCCGGGATGATGTGAATGTAAAGGATGGTCAGAATTATAAAAATCTTATGCAACATGCATAATGAACTATTTAAACGACGGTGCCAAAGATTAATATCTAGCTCATGATTAAGAAATTTAATAGACCGTAAGTTCCCGTCCAATAAATCGAGATGAGAATCAGCAGCTGAAGACCAGGCAGGAGAACAATATTCAAAACTAGGTTGAATGAAAGAATTAAAACACTTCTACAGAATTAATTGATCACCGAAAATCTTAAAAGACTTTCTTAACAAGCCAATTTTATGTGCAATTGAAGAAGACAGACCTAATGCGTTTCTCAGAAGTAAATTTGCTGTAGAGAATCCCGCTCAAAATTTTAAAAGAATCATACAAAGGTAAAGAAACATTATCAATGCTGAGATCTGGATGTTGAGGAGCCGCTGTCCTTGACCTACTTACAATCATACTTTGAGTTTTGTTAGGATTCAACTTCATGCCCCTTAATTTGCACCATGCACTAATTTTAGCTAGATCTCAATTAAGGGATTCAGCAACCCCAGATCTACATTCAGGAGATAGAATTGATGCAAAGAGAGTAGCATCATCAGCACATGCAACAAGCTTGTTTTCTAGGCCAAACCACATGTCATGTGTATATAGTATAAAAAGTAATGGGCCAAGAACACTGCCCTGGGGAACACCAGATATCACATTTGTCGCTGAGGCCCTTTGTGTCAATAGGAGTAGGAGGAGATGATGATGATGATTATGATACTCAGTATGGTGCCCATCAACAACAACTCTTTGCGATTTATTACTTAAAAATATAATAATGATGCGAAGAAACGACCCACCCACTCCCAACTGTTTGAGTTTGAAAACAAGGGGCTCATGATTAACACGGTCAAAGGCCGCACTAAAATCAAGGCCAGTCATACGAACTTCCTGACCACAATCAAGTGATTTCTGTACAGCAGTGGAGATTGTAAGAAGGGCATTACATGCTCCAAGGCCTTTACGAAAACATAATTGCAAGCTAGGGAACAGATGATTACCTTCAGCAAACCTATTAAGACGTTTTACCAAAAATCTTTCAAAAACTTTAGATAATATGGGAGTTATGGAAATTGTGGTGTAATCAGTTGGACTTTTGCTACCACTAACACATTTACATAGTGCAGTAATATTACCAATTCTACAACAAGTCCTAAAAGCTCCTCTTCTCACCAACTTGCGCAAAATAACAGATAACTGTGGAGCTAAGAAATCTGCAGTCTTTATAAAAACCAAAGGAAAAATATCATTTGGGTCTACACCTCCATAAGCACCAAGGTCCATCAATAGAGCTTTATTTTCACAAGATGAAAACAGGAATGAGGAAGTTTCTCATTACTCTACTTACTGTTAAACACATCAGCCAAAAGGGTTGCCTTTTCCTTTGGATAGTGAGTGACAGAGTCATCTTGTTTAAGTAAAGGAGGAACTTTTACATCTACAGCAGAGTGCAGATTTAAGGGTAGTCCACCATTTATGCCCCTGGGTTGTATCAGAAAGGGTTTCTTTTATGGTTAAGTTGTATTCCTTTTCAGTCAAAGCATAAACTCTCAGAGCAAAAGCTCTAAGCTGAGTATAGTTATTGAGGTCAAATCTGATCTGTTACATTTCCAAAGATGATAGGCCTCCTGCTTCTCAAAATAAGCACGTCTACAATTGTCATCAAACCATGCATGGTTTGTCCTTAATTTAGTACCTTAATTTCACTCATTTATTTTCAGTCCTACATTTCTGTTTTTTCTATTTAAATTTTCTATTATGTTTTGCAATTACTCTCATGATTCACTTAACAGAACTATGACATCTCCAAATCTTAATTTGATAAGGTATTCCCCATTGATGTTGATTCCTACATTTTCTCAATCTACATTCTTAAAAATTCTAGGCACACTGCGAATGATTTAGGAGAAATTGGGTCTCCCTATCTACCTCATTTCTCAATCAGATTTTATACTATCTTAATATAGTTTCAGGATTGCTTTTCTTCCCGTATTGATATTTTCAAATGTTCTGACATAAGATTCATCTATTCCTTGTCTTTGAAGGGCTTTCATTAATGTTGAAGTTTTGATCGAATCAAATGCTTTTTCATAGTCTATAAGTGCCACACATAGTGGTTTGTCCTATTCTGTTGATTTTTCCATTAGATGATTAATTACATGGACACGGTCAGTTGTTGAATACCAGCTTCTGAAGCCTGCCTGCTTTCTTGGTTGATTAAAGTCTAGCACTGTATATACAGCCTAATATGATCTTTGTAAACATTCTATATATTACTGAGAGCAAACTTGACGCTGGTGGAGGGGAAGGTAGAGGAGATTGACGGAAGAGGATAGGAGGCTGTTTTTTTTTGTTATCACAACTTAACACTATGTATGCAACCCTAACCTTAAATGGTACGCCTCTGTGCACTGTAAGTAGCTCTTAACTTCTTAGGAGTCATGGTTAAAAGAAAACTAGAATAAAGATTCTCACAAAACACAAGGCAATGAACCGCGAACACAACGAATCAGTGTTTATTTTATGAAGTGAGTGCATAAAGAAAATGAGAGCGTGTTGGAAGCTGGAGGCTGGGGCGATGGGTACTGTGTCATCACTGTATCACTATCTAGCAGCGGCATCTAGAACTCGTATGTCAAATTCTTGCACATGTAACAAAGCAAAAAATTGTCCGAGTGACGACTTGCATCTCGAAAAACTCGTTCATTAATACAGTCGTAGCTTAAGGTATTACTGTGTGTGTGTGTGTATATATATATATATATATATATATATATATATATATATATATATATATATATATATATATACAGTATATATATAGATATATATATATATATATATATATATATATATATATATATACAGTATATATAGATATATATATAGATTATATATATATCTATATCTATATATATATATAGATATATATATATATATATATATATATAGATATATATATATATATATATATATATATATATATATATATATATCTATATATATATATATATATCTATATCTATATATATATATATATATATATATCTATATCTATATCTATATATATATATATATATATAGATATATATATATATATATATATATATATATATATATAGATATAGATATATATATATATATATATATATATATATATAGATATAGATATAGATATAGATATATATATATATATATATATATATATATATCTATATATATATATATATATATATATATATATATATATATATAGAAATGTGTGTATAATTTCATTTTATTATACGTATCCAAATCTTCTGATGTAGGATTTGTTGCTATATTTTGTTATCAATAATTCCTGACATCATTATATACAAATCTCTTCTCGAATTTGATTTATTTGTAATATTACATGCAAATATTACCTTGGAGGGGTGCGACCGTAAGATTAAGTAATGTTCAGGGCCTCTCGATAGAAATGTTGATAATGTTCAAATATTTTATGGATCTAGTTGAAAAGTTAGTAAATTGGTGCCATGCTCTTGATAGTAGCAATGGAAACCAGGTTATCGGCAAAGCAGCTAAGGATACATTTATTTTCATTCATATGATCTTGTATTGCTGTTCGTGTTAGGTATTGTCCAGCAGCATATTTAAGTCCAAGGATTTAGATTAATTGCAAACTGGAGGAATTAAATTGTCGAGAGGTATTAAATGAAAGGTAAACCAAACATCGAATTATAACATATCCAAAATTTTTCTTGTCTCTTCATTGATCACACTTGTAATGAATCGTGAGCACTTGATGAGTAATCCATATATAATCTGTTTCCTGGTTGTATTAGCGCAATTCTACATGGTAAGAAGTATTTGATTGAATGTTAAATATTTAACCAGCATTGGATGTCACATCTCAGACACCAAACCAGGAAGGGTTTTTACAAGTTTGCAGTATTTTGTCGCGTAAGAACTAAACTTTTGAGTAGGCACCATGGCATAAGGTAAAACGATTGTAACTCGGTGGCCTTATTTAGTTGAATAATAATTATATAAATCCTATTATTACTTGTCACTTAGTTACGTGTTAGAGGTTGCCTATAAAAGTCTCTTACAAGGTTATTTCTTACAATCGCTGTGTTTGTCGTTAAACCCTGATTGTTTCCGATTGCGACATTTATCATTCGTTCCCAGTGGATTACCTGACCCTCTCTTATTTTACGGATGATTTTACATGATCTAACAAAATGGCCCAGGAAGTTTTGCCTTTTTTATTCGTTAAATAAGTAAAAGCGTGCTACTATGTAATTTTGTCCTCAACTTTTTTAATTTTGACCTTAATTACAATTTTTCTCAAAGATTTTAAAACTTATCCTAAGCTTCATAAATGATAATACCAATTTCGTTTTGGATATGCTTGATAATGTTAAGGTGTTTCGAAAATAATCTTTAATTTTTACCAATGTTCAGTTGATTAAAGAATTTGGCATTTCTTGAGGTTTCACAGTTGTTTAATTTTCATAGCTTATTTGCTGATTATCATATTTTTTGTCCAATTTGTCTCATGTTTTATTCTTTTTATTTCTCTTATATGGTTATATTTTTTTTTTTATCTGTTTTTGAGTTGCTTTTGCAATTAGAGCTTGTATCATTCCTCTCCTGAAATGGTTTCAGTTTGGCTTGTAATTATAATAGATATGTTAAAAGAAAAAGTAGTTATTACATTGATGATGATAATGAAAATACGTTTGAGTAATTCATGTTGTAAAAAGAAAGGTAAATTTTTGTGAATAATTAAGTGTTATTTATAATTGATCCTGTAATCCCAATTGTTCATACCATCTAATCCTGTAAGAGCTATTTGGCCTATGACGACTATTTTGATGGAAAATTTTAGGATGTATGGATACATTGTAGATAAATGCATGTCTAATAATGCATTGATATGACTTTCAACTAGTTAAGGAATGACTCAAATTTGTTAATGTTCTTTTACAGTTTTTACTTGAATTTTACTCGAAAACATGATTTTAATTTCTTAAGAGGGAAATAATGTTAAGATTAAATGAATATTTTCATAAACTGCTACTTTTTTCTTTTTTTTATCACAGCAGTTTTGATAGCAACATGAACACCAATACAAGATAAGGTAAAAAAAAAAATGAAAGATGTATCCTTAGCTGCTTTGCCGGTTACCCTGGTTTCCGTTCCCACCGACATGAGCAGGGCACCATTTTTCAACTTTGAACAAGTTACATAATTCTTGGATAAATGTTTGAACAATATAAACATTTCTTTCAAGAATCCCTGATCATTGAATATTTTTATGATAGCAACTCGTTCACAGTAATATTTGCTGGCTGTTACTTAAAAATCTAATGGGGGGAAGAGATTTGTATATAATGAAGAGGGAAATTGTTGATAACAAGAAATGGCAACAAATCCAACATCAGGAATATTTGGGGGCGTATTATCAAGACGTATTTTCCTCGAATAAATTTTTATGTCAAAAAATGTCTGCCATTACTGTAATTATATAACATTGAATTGTTGGTTATTCGAAAATTATTTCTCAGATTGCGCTTTCGCCCAGTTACTTTGAAAAAAAAAAAAAAGCTACAGTACATTACTTTGTATGGTCTAAAAATGTTGAGTGGAAAAAGTTAAATTTATGCACAATACAGTATTCGTTACCATTGGACATAGTCGGTATTGTAGTATGAAGTTTTATTCGGCATGCCGTGTTTTATTTAATTTTATAAATACATGTAATTTAATATTTCCAACTATATAAAAACACCTGAATAGTTTTTAACGTAAAAAAAGTATTTATGTTATCGTGTGTAGATATGACTATGCTTTATTCTAAGCATTAAAAATAAGTCTGCTAGTTACTTATTAGCTCTCTCTCTCTCTCTCTCTCTCTCTCTCTCTCTCTCTCTCTCTCTCTCTCTCTCTCTCTCTCTTACGTCATTCACTTTTATGGCCCTCGTCTTTATAATTTAGTCAACGTTGCTTGGTCACTTGAAGAGGCTTCTCCCTCCTGACTCACGCCTCATGTACTGTAGTTGAAAGTCGAAGATGTTCCTATTTATTCAATAGTTTTCTGGTTTTCTTGGTGTGGAATAATTTTTTAATAGTTCCTTCTGCAAAGGGACAATAGACCAGTTATGTTCGTCTAATTATATGTTGCTCTAGATAAGGAAGACGAACAAATGTCGTCATAACTTGTGTCTCTAGGACTACTCTTGGTTCGTGAGAGAGAGAGAGAGAGAGAGAGAGAGAGAGAGAGAGAGAGAGAGAGAGAGAGAGAGAGAGAGAGATTAGTCAATGGCTTGTAAATAGACCTGTCTCACGTAGCTCAGTATTTTATCTCATATACTCGCACAGTATTTTCATTGACGATATGTCGTGTCCTTCATACTACCATTGTTAGTATCGATTTGAAGGGATTGAATTTCAGCACGGTATACTTGAGATAATTTTTGTGAGCCATGTCTAGTATTGCATTATTTTGGTCAAAAAGAAAAATTTTATTTGTTGAATGCACCTATACTTGGCCGTGAATATATGCGCATATAGTATTTATGGATGTTGTTATATGTACATTATTAAATGTATTGCCAAACATAAAGAAAACATCGCTACTCACGAAACACACGTTTTCATTTTCAATACTACAAGATTGAGATTCATAGTTGTCATATCACATTGATTAAGTTTTGTATGTGATTTATTGAGATTTTCATCTCGCTGTCTAAGGACAAGGTTTAATAACTTCATCACGGCTAGTTTCGGTAAAATGCTGTACAAGCTATTTCAAAATTGGATGATTTGAGGAATGGTTGTTACATTAAGTTGAACTAGCCTTTACTGCATTTACAGAAAGATCACTGCTCAGAATGCTTCTATAACGTGTAAAACGCTTCCAGAAGACTTTGATTATTGCCAGATCATTGTCTCTCAGCTCTTCTTCTGTATGTACTCTGTGGTTAATACGGCTTTCTTTTTTTCTTCCATTTTTGGACATATCTTTACAGGATGGTAGATTAGCGGAGCAATTGAAGATTATGCGTATTAGAACTTTACTCATTTTATTGTCATTCTTTGTATTTTATTGTGTTGAGAATATTTGATTTGAAGTTACGCCTACCTTAGGCGTTCCAGTTGAATCATTCGTTTATCTTCCATTGCATTGGAACTGTTCTAATTGATCTAGGTTATAGCCCATATATATATATATATGTATATATATGTATGTATATATATACACACATATATATATATATATTTATCTCTATATATATATATATATATATATGTAAATATAATTTTATTAATTTAATTTATCGTATGCATATGTATCTACGTATGTATATATACATTGTATATATATATACACACACACACACACACACACATATATATATATATATATATATATATATATATATATATATATAAATTTCTACCTCATACTTGGGATCGAACGCTAGCCCCTTCTAATGAAAGGCCAGGTCGAAACCAACCATGCCACGAGAGGCCATAAAAGGAAATCGGAACCTGACGCTACCTAGCTGTCCGAGGATTTACCTGGCGAGACATCAGTCTCTTACCAGCGAGTTTTACCCGATTTCCCCGGCCCACCACGTGACACAATTGGTAGTAATTCATTCAAATTACCTCTAATGAGTCAATATGGATAAATATCAACACAACATCATGTTCAAATAGAAATAAGAGACTGATGTCTCGCCAGGTAAATCCTCGGACAGCTAGGTAGCGTCAGGTTCCGATTTCCTTTTATTGCCTCTCGTGGCATGGTTGGTTTCGACCTGGCCTTTCATTAGAAGGGGCTAGCGTTCGATCCCAATTATGAGGTAGAAATTTATTTCTATTTGAACATGATGTTGTGTTGATATTTATCCATATTGACTCATTAGGGGTAATTTGAATGAATTACTACCAATTGTGTCACGTGGTGGGCCGGGGAAATCGGGTAAAACTCGCTGGTAAGAGACTGATGTCTCGCCAGGTAAATCCTCGGACAGCTAGGTAGCGTCAGGTTCCAATTTCCTTTTATGGCCTCTCGTGGCATGGTTGGTTTCGACCTGGCCTTTCATTAGAAGGGGCTAGCGTTCGATCCCAAGTATGAGGTAGAAATTTATTTCTCTTTGAACACGATGTTGTGTTGATATTTATGCATATATATACAGTATATATATATATATATATATATATATATATATATATATATATATATATATTATTTACGGACCTCTGTAGCTCACTGGCTCAAACCTCGTGTCACATACCAAGTCACCAGGAATTATATGATGAAAGATTCCTGGTGCCTCTGTGAACTTGACAATTGAATGGAATAATTGCCCTTTTGTCATCTTAGAGTAATTGCTGCCAGGTTGTGAAGACCTAGCTTTATACCTGAAGAATGACCGAGAACCGTAAGTCAATATATATCCTGTATTTATATATATATATATATATATATATATATACAAATATATACATATATATATAATATATATATATATATATATATATATGTATATATATATATATACACACACACACGCATTGTATATCAGCCGCATCTAGTCCACTGGAGGACAAAGGCATATATATATATATATATATATATATATATATATATATATATACTGTATATATATACTGTATATATATATATTTATGTATGTAATGTATGTTTTAATGTTATTTTGTTTTAAAGGGAAATTCATAAATCCACCTGAAGAAAAAACTTGTCTTAACGATTTTTACTTGTTGCTATGTGCATATGTTGATGCCATCTACGAGCGAATTTGAGCCATATGACAAAGGACGTCCTTTCACCCCAGCCTATTAATTGCCCTTTTGTGCCAGTCTATACCTGCAAATTGTCTTAGCTCTTCATCCTATCGTCTTCTCTTCCTTCCTCTGCTTCTTTTGTAATCTCAAGGGACCCATTCTAATATATTTTATTCTTGTTCATCTATTGTCTGTCGATCTATTATGTCCTGTCTACATCCATTTCTTTTTCTTACATGTTAGAACATCTTCTACTTTAGTTTGCTCTCGTATCAGGAAATATTCGTCTTCCTTAATAGGAGATAATTTTTTTTTGCAATCCCAGAGTTCAGCCTCTTTCTGTATTTCCCCATAGGCCGAAGCAGACACGACGATAGCAAAAAGATATCCAAACTGCAGTTATGTAAAATAAGGAATAATCTAGTTAATAGAAGAAAAGACAATGCAGAGAAAAAAACCGAAGTGAAGATGGGTGGCTTCAATAGCAACCCTTTATCAGTTCAATAGGTAAAAGTAACTAGTAAACACAAAAATTTAACACAAAGAAAATATCAGATGTTACAGAATTCATAAACAACACTTTAAAGAACACAAATAAATAAGAGTCAAAGCGAGAAAAATATAAAAAGGAAGATTAAATTTACAGGGAAAGTCATTTTCAGTCAGTGTTTGGAGGTAGTTTATTAAATCTCTCTCTCTCTCTCTCTCTCTCTCTCTCTCTCTCTCTCTCTCTCTCTCTCTCTCTCTCTCTCTCTCTCTCTCTTCTTTCACCCACCCACATATTATTTCCAACAGAAGGGTGCCACACAAAGGCACATTCCATATGTCTACTGAAGAAAACAATAAACAATACACCGTAGAAATTCGAGACTGTGCCGTGATCAATAACACAGAGCCCAGCTAAAGTTCGTCGTTAGTTTGAATATTTGGGTGTTATTGCCCTTAAGGTTATTTCGGATTGATGTGATTCGTAGAAAGTTACTTATTTAAGCGACAATAATGCAAGTATTATCATAGGTCTTGATATACCTGTTATTCTAAGTAACTGCTTCACTAGTGTCAATAATTTAGCCTTTTTGTCACTTGTTCTGGTGTCATTTTAAGATTTCAATGGAGCTTACATAATACTATTCAAAATATAACTTTCAAAATTAAATCTTCATCAATAATACACTGGAAAGAAGTATGGACCAGTGTCTCTCTAACAAAATTATATTAAGATTAAGATTCTATATATATATATATATATATATATATATATATATATATATATATATATATATATATATATACATATACATATATATACACATATATATATATAGATAGATAGATAGATATATATATATATATATACTGTATATATATGATATATATATGTATATATGTTTATATATATATATATATATATATATATATATCATCATCATCATCATTATCATCATCATCATCCGCCGTAACTAGTCCACTGGAGGACAAAGGCCTCAAACATGTCCGTTCATTCCCGTCTGTTCGTCTGTGTATGGTCTTTTTATTCCAGTCTATACCTGCAAATTTTCTTAGTTCGTCAATCCATTCCCTTCACTTCCTTCCCATGGTTCCTTTGCAATCTCTAGGGTCTACTGACCATAGGAGTTCTGCAAGGTAGTGCTCTTGCCCGATAACTATTAATAATAATTTATAGTGTATGCGAGCCGTCAAAAATGAAGGCTAAATATTTAGCTAGATATGCAGACAAACACACACGCAACCCCTTCTCACCAAGATAGGCAAAATTTTCTCCCCTTATACCCGAAGGACGGGGAGAGACCAGTAGTTATAAATCTTAATGGTGAGCGTGATCGGAAAAATATATATATGTAGATGCATTATGTATATATGAATATATATATATATATATATATATATATATATATATATATATATATATATATATGTATATAAAGAGAGAGAGAGAGAGAGAGAGAGAGAGAGAGAGAGAGAGAGAGACTTGTTCTTATTATATAAGGGAGATGCCAGATATAACACAAGCTTATTAACTATTAGAATTAATTTCTTCGTAAACTTTTTTTCTATCTTTTCCCAAATGCATTTAATATAATTTTAAACCATTATATCCTGAGGGTATGCTTTCCTCTCATATTCAGTATTATCTTAAATATTGTTCCCCTATTCTATCTTTAGCAGCATCTTAATTTTGGTAAAAACTTGAATGGAATTACAATTAATATTCCAGATCTTAGAATAAATATCTGCTACCGTCTTAGGTTGAGCTCATTGTGCAATGCTATATAGAATATTTCATTATTTTCTTAATGTTTATATTTAGATCTTCAGATTATACTAACCACTGACTAGTATTTATCAGTGTTTCCTTTTCCTTTATGAGATTCAATATTATCCGGATTCTGGAAATTTGGTTCCGGCTGTGCCGATTTCATTCGTTGGATTTGCTTTTAACGATTCAGTTCTTCGTCACATAAAGATTTCATATCTTTTGTTTCATGATTTTTAATTTTGATATTTTTCCATCAAACTTTACATCATTGGTCTGGATTTCATAGTCAAATGAAAGGTCTCTCTCTCTCTCTCTCTCTCTCTCTCTCTCTCTCTCTCTCTCTCTCTCTCTCTGTAAACAACGTTTGTATTTTCTATTAATGTACCAGATTTTCTCATCTTATATATTTTAATAGTTAGAATGGGAGGGAGGATGAAAAAGAGAGAAACGACTTGACCTAAATTGGTCTGTTTTATGTTACTTTTTTATTATTATTTTTTTTTTTTTTTTTTTTTTTGAATACGTGGAAAAAATATTGCATGTTTTCTCAAGGATAGCGTAAGGCGGTTGGAGAATTTTGAGAGTTTATGTTGGCTGATATTTTTCTAAAAGGTCACTTGGGTTGCAGAATTGTTAAGAGAATATTTCCTGGCATAATTTTTTCACACACACATATGTAAATATACATATATATATATATATATATATATATATATATATATATATATATATATATATATATATATATATATATATATATATATAAATATAAATATGAATATATATATATATATATATATATATATATATATATATATATATATATACCGTATATAATGTGTGTGTCAGGTTGGGTGTGTAATACTGTGTATATATATATATATATATATATATATATATATATATATATATATATATATATATATATATATATATATATGATGTTAAGTCTAAATTCAATAACAACACCCGCTGAAGTCAACGACAGGAGATTGTTTTCGGATGCACGCTGCAGTATTTTAACACAAATTGGGATAAATTACATGAGGCATAAGAAAAACCTATTATTTTAAACTTTCTTTGAATACTAGAATCTACCAAAACCGTGGAATGAATAAAACTTGCTATTGGTGAAAATAGCGGTAGGGTAAAAGCAGGACCCACTTAAATTGGGTCCTGGGTAAAAGCAAGGCCACTCTATATTGGCCTTGGGTAAAAGGAGCATTTTACTGTCAAACACCGAAGAGGGAATGGAAGGGAGGATGGGGGTATTGCAATTGTAACTGGGCGGTGAAATTATGAATTCGTTTAATGGTGATTAAACGAATATATATATATATATATATATATATATATATATATATACAGTATATATATATATATATATATATATATTTATATATATATATATA
>NC_090725.1:257458817-257471317 GCF_036898095.1 Palaemon carinicauda | reverse complement strand
GAGAAAGTCTAGATTTTGTAATGTGGTGATGTCGTATTCGATTCCCATTAGAGTGGCGCCGTTTACGACAAATTGTGATCTCTATCCTCCAGCATTTTCTCTGTAATGAAGTGGTTTCTAAACTCCCATCCAGGCCATCCATGTTGTTTCTCTTTTTTCTCTTTTTTCGTAAATGTTCTCACTTGTGTAATGCTGCTTAAAATGCGAGGCTTGCTTTCTGACGCTGAATATCTATACTTGTAAACTAATATACTTTGGTCCCCAATTCTTGTTTGCTGGAAGGGCATCACTCCTTACACAGCTTATAGGCTAGTGAGAATTCTCTCTCCAGTGATTCAACAACTCCCTTAACCTTTTCTCTTACTGGGAGATTTGAATGGTAGACATCCTATATGCGGTGATGTTTTAACAAACACAAGGGGTAACATTTTATAATCAGCAGTGGAAAATGAAGATATAGGACTCCTTGATACAGGACAGCCTATGCATTTTCATGTCGAGACAGGTACCTTGTCGTACATTGGCCTTTCAATTTCAAGTTCTAACTGCCTTCTCGAGTTCGATTGGAGAACGTTAGATGATTTGCATACTAGTAATCATGTACCAATCATAATAAATACCAACAATAATCCATCTTTACAGAGATCGCGAAGATAGAATCTTGACAGGGTGGATTGGGATAGGTTTCGGGATGTAAGTGAAATCGAAGGGAATGCAGATCAGTTTGAAAGTGTTGATGATGCCATAGGCTTACTCACTGGAACTCTCCATACAGCAGAAATCAATTCGATTCCCAAAACTACAGGGTTATTTAAACGGCGACCAGTTTTTTAGTGGTTATCAGAACTAATACCCTGCAAAGAGCCACAAGACAATCTTTTATCTCGATTACACAGACGCTGTACTGCGTAGAATTTGATTATATACAAGAAATGTAGAGCACAGTTCCGCCGTGCAATGAAAGAAGCTAGGCGCCAGTCTTGGATATCTTTTGTTTCCTTAGTCAACAGTAGTACATCACCATCTTCTGTATGGAGGAAAGTAAAAAAGATAGCAGACAAATATACCCCCAACCCACCGCCAGTGTTGAAAGTGAATGGTCGGTATGTAACTGGAGAAACTGAGGTTAGTAATGCATTGTCTGAGCATTTCTCTAATGTATCAAGCAAATGTAAAATAGCTCCTGGTTACCAGTATAAAAGCAATGAAGAACAGAAAATGCTAAATTTCGCAACGGAGAAGGAGAAATCCTACAATAATCCTTTTACCGAAAGGGAATTTGATTCTGCGCTGGCTAATTGCAATGATGCAGCCCCTGGTCCCGATGAAATTCAATATGCAATGATTAAATATATACCTGATAATACCAAGTTATTTATTTTAAGCATTATTAACAGAATAGGGCATGGTCATAGTTATCCAAGAGTTTGGAACAATCCATTTTTTTTTTCCTTTTTAAAAACCGGTAAGAATTAAGTTTTTAGCAGCAAACTATCGACCAATTGCATTGACGTCTTGTTTATGTAAGATAATGGAAAAGATGGTCAATGCAAGACTGGTTTGGTACCTGGAGAAGGAAGGGTATTTTATCACCGATCCAGTGTGGATTAAGAAAAATGCATTCAACGACTGATGTGTTGATACGACTTCAAGTTCTCTATTTGTGAATCCTTTTGTTTCAAAACAGCTCCATGTAACAGTCTTTTTTTGACCTCGAAAAGGTATATGATACTGCATGTAGATATGGTACCCTTAAAACTATTCATAATTTAGGATTGAGAGGAGAGCTACCATTGCTCTTTCAAGCATTTGTTTCACATAGAGTTTTTCAAGTTAGAGTCGGTGAAACTCTGTCAGAGAGGAAATGTCAGGAAGAGGAAGCCCCCCCAGGATAGTGTGATGAGTGTAACACTATTTGCACTATCCATTAATGGGATATCCTCTGTCATTCCTCTAGATATTCTCTCAACACTATTTGTAGATGATCTCTCTATCATTTGCTGGAGCTAGAATGGCATTGGTTGAAAGAAAAGTGCAACATTCAATGGAAAAAATTATTCAATGGGCTTATTTGAATGGATTTAAGTTTCCGGTGAGCAAACCTGTTATTGTCCATTTCTGTCATATTCAGGTAGTACATCCCTACCCGGATATATACATCAAAGATCATCGTATCCCATGCATAAGTGAAGTTAGGTTTTTGGGATTGATATTTACTTAGGTTCCTCACTTGAAAGCTACAAAAGTAAATTGCCTTGAGGCTCTAAATCTTTTAAAAGTTTTGTGCCATACATCATGAGGGGTTGGGGTCAGACCGCAAAACTATTTTATTTAAAGTTATACAAGGCCTTAATTTTTTCAAAAATTAGTTATGGGCGTGAAATATGCTCTTCAGCCACCCCAAGTCGACTAAAGATTTTAGAGTCCATACCCCATACTGGTATCGGATTGACCAGAGGAGCCTTGAGAACTTCGTCTATCCCAAGCCCCTTGTTGTCGCTTGAGAGTTATCTTTAGACCTTTACCGAAAGTCTTCTACTGTTCGGTATTGGTTTATGTTGCAAAGACTTCCTAATTCTTTAGCCTATCAGACTGCAAGCCTTGTAAAGCACACATCATACTTAAAGTTGCACCCAAAATCTCCTCAACCTCATGGTTTTAAGGTGAAACATTTGATTCACAGTCTTGATGTTTTTAGAAGTCCGGTGCTTCCATTTATGATATCAACGCCTCCATGGAAATTACCAAAGATATCTTTTTGTAAATATTTTTTTGTTATTAAAAAGAATATGACTGACTTAGATTCCAGGTCTCTTTTTATGGAACATGTTATAGAACATAGGGAATCAACTTATATATATATACCGATGGCTCCAAATCCGATGCTGACGTTAGATTTGGAGTATATAGTAATGCTTTTAATTGTGGAGGCGCACTTCCTCAAACAACTGCCATATTTACTGCTAAACTATATGGCATACTTACCACTATTGAGAAAATAGCATTGGAGGAAGAGGGTAATTTTATATATACTGATGGCTTCAAATCCGATGCTGACGTTAGATTTGGAATATATAGTAATGCTTTTAATTGTAGAGGTGCACTTCCTCAAACAGCTTCCGTATTTACTGCCAAACTATATGGCATACTAACCACTATTGAGAAAATAGCATTGGAGGAAGAGGGTAATTTTACCATTTTTAGTGATTTAAGGAGTGTCCTTCAAGGTTTAGAAGTTTTTAATTCCAGTAACCCTTTAGTTTTAGAGATTTTAGAATGGCTTTCTATTATTGGACTGAGAGGTATAGCAGTTCGATTTTGCTGGGTTCCAGCAAACATAGGTGTGTCTGGAAACGAGAAGGCAGATTTACTGACAAAGAATGTGGCAGCTGAGTTGTTACTAAGAAGGCATCTCATTCTCTGTGATGATTGTTTACCCAGCATTACGAATTTGATTCCTAAAAATTGTCTACAGCATTGGGATAGTTTAGTTGAAAATAAGATGAGAGAAATAACGAATGGTGTATCCCCTTGGAAGTATAACATGATGCCCCAAAACTTGCCAATACCAACCATATTACAACGACTGCTTGGTACCCTTGACAGTGAGGCATTTGTTAACCAAATGACCTGCTTGTAGTAGCAAAAGAAATAGATATCTGTTAGAGGCTCAAGGTGAGGATGGCAGGTTCATCCATGCCAAGATTCTTCGACAGGATGCGTCATACCATGCTGGCGATATTTTTAGCTTTACCTCAGAATCAGGTCTTCTGAAAGTTATTTAACTTTTACAATGACATTTTTGCTTTACAATGACATTTTTGCTTTTGTGTATTGGCGTTAATGACCTTAGATGCCTGGATGCCAGAAAACCTCTTCTAGATACATTACTTTGGGCATGATACTTTACGTTTACAATTAACAGATAATATCGTAGTGACATCTAAAAATCAAAGAGTTCATGTTTAATATCGATGAGACCAGCTTATTTTGGAAGCGAATGCCGGATTGTTCATTTATTTCATGGGAAGAAAACACAATGCCAGGGTACAAGGTACCGAAAGATTGGCTGACATTAATGTTAGCACGTAACGTCACTGGTGATTTCAAATTGAAGCCGTTGTTAGTCCACTATGTCCATATTCCACAGGCACTATATGCTTCCTGTCATTTGGATGGGTCACCATCATCATTTCTGAAGACTGGATCACTAGACATTTTCTATCAGCACACAGGGAGTAGTGCAAGGCAAAGAAAAAATAGCTTCCTTTTAAAGTACTGTTGATTCTTGATAATGTACTTGGACATTCTACACATACCTGTTGAGATACTACTGCTAGAAAGTTATGGGGTCCTTTGACTGGCCAGACAGTACTACATTGGATCCTTCTCTCTGGTTACGGTTCACTTTCCCTTTGCCTACACATACATTGAATAGTCTGGCATATTCTTTACAGATTCTCCTCTGTCCTCATACACATGACAACATTGAGATTACCAAACAATTCTTCTTCACCAAAAGGGTTAACTACTGCACTGCAATTGTTCACTGGCTACTTTCCTCTTGGTAAGGGTAGAAGAGAGACTTTAGCTATAGTAAGCAGCTCTTCTAGAAGGGCACTCCAAAATCAAACCATTGTTTTCTAGTCTTGGGTAGTGCCATAGACTCTGTACCATGGTCTTCCACTATCTTGGGTTAGAGTTCTCATGCTTGAGGGTACACTCGGCACACTATTCTATCTAATTTCTCTTCCTCATGTTTTGTTAAAGTTTTTATAGTTTACATAGGAGTTATTTATTTTAATATTCTTAAAATATTTATTTTTTTCTTGTTTCCTTTCCTTACTTGGCTATTATCCCTTTTGGAGCCCCTGGGCTTATAGCATTCTGCTTTTCCAACTAGGGTTGTAGCTTAATGAATAATAATAATAATAATAATAATAATAATAATAATAATAATAATAATCTGAATATTATAAACCTAAATGTGGCTCATTTTCTTGCTGCTAAACATTCAATCCATAGACCAAGGCATAATGGCTCTCTTCAAGCGATACTATCTTCAATGTACCTTGCATCAGGCAATGGATGCTATGTCAGTAGAGGCTGGCATGAACATTCGGGAATTTTGGAAAGCCTATAATATTTATCAGGCACGATTGAATATTAGTTCTTTTTTAGAACAGTGTCTTAAACAGCAATGAATGGTGTGTGGAAGAACTACACCCTCAATTCGTTCATGAATTCAAAGATTTTGATGAGCCCGTAATGAAAATGTCATAGAGTTTGATATCCCATATTGATAAACTTGGGATGGAGATGGAAGAAGATTCTGACAAGTAACCACTGACTAATGAAGACTTAAGGGAGTTGCAGGAGCAACAGAAAATTTAAGAAACATTCCCTGATCCAGTACCACGGAACATTATGCTTAAAGATGTGCAGCATGCATTTGATTTTTTATCCAAGTATAAGACAATCTTTGAATCCAAGGATCTTATAACTGACCATTTTGCAGAAAATATCTAAAGATGTTGGGGATTTGCATTTTCCATATAAGCCAATTGTTATCTAAAGGAGGAAGAACGTTGTCCAAGAAAATTTGGATAAGTTCTCTTGTAAGAGTCTTCACCTGATCCTGATACCTTTGTCATGCGGTAGGCTTAAAACGGCTGCATTTGTTGCACGCGCGCGCGCGCGTGTATATATATATATATATATATATATATATATATATATATATATATATATATATACACACACATATATATATATATATATATATATATATATATATATATATATATATATATATATATATACTGTTGTCATAGTGTTCATATTATTGTATAGAAAATAATGGAGTCAAGGGAGATGGACGTATTAAGGTTGATATAGCACTATTAGAAGGACGTGCGTGGGAGGCTACTTTTACTGCAAGAGTTCAAATCAGATGCAGCAATGGTGGTGTTAAGGCCTCACATGGGATTGAATATTCTTTTGGCGTTATCTGTGTAATGACATAACATCTTTAACTGCTTAGTCTGACGTTAATATAGATGTTATAGTCTGGGTGAATGCGGGATAGGAAGTGTTGTATTTGCGTAACCTGGTAACTTTGATGACGAATGGGAAATAAAGAATAGCACTTTGAAGCTTAACGTGAAGCATGGATTAATTGACAGTATGTGATAGAAATAATTCTGTTTGTATTTGAATTACACGTGGAATATGTTGTTTATTAAATAATTTCTTATACGGATTCAACATTCTCAAAGAATGGTAATGAATTAATCCGAAAGTAAACAGATGAGCCATACGCATTGCTCTGAGTCAACTGGACGAATCTGTGATTTGAACGAAGTGAGCCTAAATGTAATTAACTGCATCTGTCGTGCAGCTCGATGCCTCGATAATGTAATTAGGGTTTATGACGTAAAATTGTTTCGTGCATAATGCTATTCATTGCAACCGGGTGCGTTCATGGCGTAGTAGGTAGGACTCTTCTCAGAGTAAAATCGGTTCAGTGTATAGTGCAATTCAGAGTTTACAGTGTATTTCGTTTATGTTTGTAAGTTCCTTATTATTTCCATTACGTAAATTCGTTTTTTTAGAGAACCTCGTTAATTGTACGCATTCGATTCTTTTAAGTGTTGAAATTATCTCGTCATTTTTGCCTCATTTTGAACAGGCTTCCTTCAGTTGAAGTCTAGACATCAGCTTGAATAGTCAAATATTTCTTTGCTTTTTTGCATCCACTATCAAGTAATAGTTACGAAATAATTTCGGTATGATCTCTCTCTCTCTCTCTCTCTCTCTCTCTCTCTCTCTCTCTCTCTCTCTCTCTGATTTCATTTGGTAAAAACATTTTGAAATATATTGCGACGTTAGGACTGATACTTCGTATATAGGCATCGGAAAAATAGTGTCACGTGTACGTTATTTTTTTTCAGTTTACAAATAGCTTTTCCCGCTATTCTTATTTTTTCCTTTTAACTGAAAAGTGCTAAAAAATCCCCAACCTAAATATATGTTCCAATTCTCCAGAAATATTTTTTTATGATTTGTAAAAAATATCTATTAGGTGCTTACATTAACGTTATTTCCAAAGTTTGTATCTATCGTAATATGTCGCACTTTGTTAAATATAAATATCCATTGTTTCGTGTTGGTCATTTTCAGAAAAAAAATATTATCAGGACATATAGGCAATATTTCATATTAAATTATTTCTGTATCATATTTTTTTTTAACAGTTTCTTTTGGAAATGTTTTTTATCATGCCTTTAATGGCGCCGACCAAGGGCGCATGTTTCTGTCAGTTGATTAGTTTTCTCCTATTTCTTACATTATTTTTTAAGATCTTTTTCATCAACCGTGAACTTCTTGTAACGATAACAGCATTTTTCTTACTAACGTTTTCAAAACTGAGGTCAGCTTTACGAGATATTTACCTGACACGCCCATTATGTTATTCTATAACGGAACATCTCAATTAAACTGTAATTATTTTGAATCAAAGATTTGTGTGAAGTTTAGCTTTATGACCCATTAACAGATTTTGTTATTGTTTTATTATCAATTGAGAAGATGGTACTCATCTTTTTAATAGAAAACTTAATCAGGAGTTTTATTAATGTTGATTATCAGTTTAATATTTATCAATTTCTTGTTTTTAAGGCTAATGGCTGAAGGTCACGAATCCCAGGTTTAATATCTCTCATCCGTGTTCTTCCTCTTTCTTTCTAAAGCTGGACTCTCCAATATTTTATGATAGAATATAGAATCCGTATAGATATTGGGATGTTGATTAGTTCTGTATCTCGGAGGTAAACACAGAAACGGGAGTTTATTTTGTCATTTTTATATGCATTAGTTTTTTTCTGGAACAGTTTTGTAAGAAAAGCTGTACTAATGTGTTTTTTTACCATGGAAAAAAATACTTCTGTATATTACACATTTTTATCTAATTCTAAAAGAAGAGTGTCAGAAAATTTAAGTGAATTTTTCAGTGTTAGATTATTGCCAATGTTGCTATTCAAGGTTTTAGTAAAAGGTCAAAGTTCAATACTGAATACTCTTAAACGATGTTGAAAAATTCAGACTTGATATCTCAAGTGGTCATAGGCTTCCTATGCAAAATTGAGTGCAGCCTCTGATGTAAACACTATGCGGTTGTGTTTAAACAAATTTGCAATAGAGTTTTCAAGGTTCTCTACGTAACTGCAAAGTTAGTGTTCCTTTAACTGGAATGACTGACTTAACCATAGGTGAATTCAAGTTCCCTGAATTGTCTTTTAAGATCATTCATCAAACTGATCTCTGAGATAAAGTAGGAATCGGCATCTTTAGGTCAGGTCTTGCCATGCTGTGATATTAAAGGAAGTTTCGTCAAGCAGTTGAAAATTTAAGTTAATTTGCTCTTGGCGATGTCTGGAAAAGATGTAAGGAGCTGTCTGGTACATGCCCTCTTTAAACGCTCTTGACATATCTTCGTCAAAGAGAAATGTTGTCTCAAGATGATTTTATATGCATTTAAAAAGAGAATAATCAATCCATAATTGATGCCACAATTATTTCAATTAATGATCAACCCCATTGGTAGAGTCTGATTTAATATCAGAAATAAATAAACATGAAATAAATTAAACATTCCAGACTTAGTACATTGAAAACATATTGTTACACATAACTCATGATATTCATACAATTAGTCTCCTAAAAGGCAATTTATTTCATGTTTTGTTTATGAAAATTAGACGCTCAGGATTTGAATCGCATCTGGGTTCATCAAATGTTCCATACCTAATTGTTTTCCTAAATCAGTTATTACAACTCGGTAAACGCGCTAAATCCAAATTGCTTAACCGGTGACCATGACCTTGTAACTTAGCGGTAAACTTTCTGAACATCCAGTCTCCTTACAGCCAAAAAAGGTGCCAGTGAAGACTGTTACCCCCGAAACCTGTCAGTCGATTATTAGGTTAGTGTTGGCAACATAGCACAAAAAGCTAGACGTGTTGTGCTTTAAACAAGACCGTTTAACCCGGTTTAATTCTAGAAGGCTATATTGATATACCTCTTATGAGAACTTTTAAACAACAAGAAGGGTTAGCGAATGAAAGAGATAGAGGAGAAAAGATTGTGCCATCGAATATTTACTATAAATAAAATTGTTGACGACGTGTAGATGACCTCAGGTTGCAGCATTAATATTAACCATAAAATTACAATGAAAGAAATAAATAAAAATAATGTTTTTATCCCAAGATCTGGTATGACAAAAACATTCAGATTTTTTCCAATTAAAAACCACTATAATAGTTATACATTATACTTGATTTGACTCTATCTTATCAAATGCAGATTTATCCATGATACCTATAAACTTCATTCCTTTAAAAGGTACCCAAATAATTTCCTTCTTTCTTGATCAACTTTCCTGTTCTCTTATCCTCTAGACTTTTATTAGATAGGGGCATTTTTTTCGCGAGGAAACTATAAATTTCCTAATTTTAACCAAAAAAACTGTAATTATTAAGTACGATAGTATTCATAGGATTTTCTTTTCTAGAAATGACTTTCAGGCGAAGTCAGTATATTTTTTAATCCTTTTCAGCCAAGAATGTGGCGTTCAGAATTGAACACCTGATACCCGTGAGTAAGACAATTCAATATCTAGTCATTATGGCGCGTTCTTTTTTTTATTTATTTGAAAACCGAGTTGGATTTCCATTGTTTTATTTTAACTGAAATCTGTATTAGTTTTTACTTACGGTTTTTGTTTTATAACTTTTACTTTTTATGTGGAATTAAATTGTTGATTATTCTCCGAGGTTAATTTCGATTTCTCTTAATTACTGTTACCTATCAAGGCTGCTGCCTTTTCTCTTATAACTATATAGTTAGTATTGATATATTGTCATTAGAAATATACTTTCTTCAACACTATCAAATATTCTTACAAAACTAAGCGGTTTTAAAAGCAATTGAAACCTAAAAGACTGATAATAAAAACAATAGAAAAGGAAAGCTATAAGTGTATATTAAAAGAAAATATATATAACTAGTTTTCACACTTAAGGTAACCTCAGGATGACTTAAGAAGTGCCAATATTTTTTAGGGTCTGACTTACTCCAATAGCATAGATGATGAATAGAAATAAAGAGTCAACTCCATTATCTTAAGTCCTGATTGTAATGTAAAATCACAATTTGTGCCCTTTCTGCTTCAAGTTACATATGTAACGAATCAAGACCAAAGTGACGTCATGGTCGAAGCAACCAATAGCAGAGACATGGTCACACAACTGGTCCCTTCTCTCCCTCTCGTTTAAAAGGGCAACAACGTCGTGGCTACTTCTGCAGATATTCAATCGTCGGAGACGGTGGAACTCAGGTGCGAGAGGATTGTCAGTGCGTGTTCCAACCACCGCTCCTTTGAGATCCTGTGTTTGAATCCTTTAGAAAGTGTGGATAGGCAAACAACATAGTTACCTGTGGAATACATTCGCAATATAGCAGATAAGATGCTGGTACGGTGTTCGCCATTTTAGTGTTTGTTCACGTATATAGTTTAGATTCTTTGGTACATTTAATGCGGATTTCAGTAAAATGTTTAGTGTGTAAGGTAATTTATTGAAACACAAGCTATGAGAAGTTTTATTCTTTATACAACACTGTAATTTATGGAGGTAGTTTGCTTTATGTGTTTCTCAGTCGTTGAATGCGAATATTTCGCGATTTTTTTAACGCCAAACTTTTAAAATGTTTTTTGCCAGATACGCCATTAAATAGCGTGAGTGAAATGAACACTAAAGATCGTGTCAAGATAATGGGAGATAATCATTTATTTCTTCCAATTTTTGTTGCTATCAGCTTTCGTCATTAATACCTTGGAGTATGCCGGTTCTAATCAAGCCTTTTTTTATGTGGCCTTCCTTTGTAGGTAATTTACGATTTATACCATATCAGAAAATTGAGTCATACACTCTCTCTCTCTCTCTCTCTCTCTCTCTCTCTCTCTCTCTCTCTCTCTCTCTCTCTCAGTTACGCACGTAGTAACAAATGTTTAAAACAATAAGAAAATCTTAATAACGGACCCAGATTCTCTCTCTCTCTCTCTCTCTCTCTCTCTCTCTCTCTCTCTCTCTCTCTCTCTCTCTCTCTCTCTCTCTCTCTGCCCGTGTGCGCGCTTTCATCTTGGTTCTGTATATTAATTTCATGTGCTGCAGGGTAAACACGTTCATATTTTACCATGCTTAGGTCAAGTGGAGCAAGTTCCTTAAAAATTCTTAACCGGTACAATATGCAATATTACATGCAAAATGCGTCCTGTTTGGATGGTAAATTAAAAAAAAGATTTAAGACATTGGAAAGATCTGTTTTAAGACCCACCACTACAAGGTACAAGTTCTATGGGATGGTTCGTCCTCTGAATCTTGATATGGTACGCCGTAGTTTCACCTGCCATGTGACGAGTTTTGATTAATTTTGATGTTTATATTTTTCTTTCGTATGTTGTCATTATAAATTGTATGGGGATTTGGTAGCTTTTTATGATTTTTAAAGTGAAGTCAAACTTTGTGTTCATTTGTTGTTGATATGTTTATGAAACTAGTCACTAGTGGATTAACTTTCACTTTGCAGGGTAGAAGCATCCTTAGTAGGTTGTGTAAGAGACTATTTCAAGGTCATTAGCTGTACTTCTACATAATTGTCGGACAAGACGCCAGGGGCTGTAGAAAGTTTGAACCCTTTCCCCGCCTGTTGTATACATCATCATCTCCCCCTAAGCCTATTGACGCAAAGGGCCTAGTTTAGATTTCGCCAGTCGTCTCTATCTTGAGCTTTTAAATCAATACTTCTCCATTCATCATCTCCTATCCTACTTCGCGCTTCCTAGTCCTCAACCATGTAGGTCTGGGTCTTCCAATTCTTCTAGTGCCTTGTGGAGCCCAGTTGAAAGTTTGGTGAATTAATCTCTCTCGGGGAGTGTGAAGAGCATGCCCTAACCAAGGTCTATATATACCTGGACCGTGGCCCTAACTATCTCCATCCACCACTAACCATTATCTCATCCACATATGGCACTCGAGTAATCTCTCTTATAGTTTCATTTCTTGATCTGTCCTGCCATTTAACTCCCAATATTCTTCTGAGGGCTTTGTTCTCAAATCTACAAAATCTGTTGGATATTGTTTCATTGTTACACCACGACTCATGTCCTTACAGTAACACTAAACAGTAAGACGAAAACGATCAGCCATCTAAAAGTACCCAAAAGAGCTTCTCGGTCTTACTTAATATATACCGTGAAAAGTAACCAAGTTAAACTATTCAATAGATGATCTGTCTTAGAATTAATTTTCATAATTGATTTTTGCTTCCAAAGCACTTGTCAAAAATCTAGATATTAATTGTTTCTTCGTAAGATTTAATGGTAAAACCATGGGTTAATGAAATAATTGATTGAAATAGACTATGATGTCTTATCCTTT
>NC_090725.1:257443817-257453817 GCF_036898095.1 Palaemon carinicauda | reverse complement strand
CATCAATTTTATCAGAAGTTTCATGTACATTCATGCACATCTCTTACAATTTCTTCCTAAAATTCGCACAAAATTGTATTTAAATCGTCATATCATCTTTTCTGTCCACAACTACAGTACTTTCCCCACATTTTTTCTACGATACACTTGCTTTAAACTAATTTTGGTAAGCTCCAATAATTCGCATAATAAATTATGTCTCCTTTACCCTACGCTGAAGAGTAGTGATTTTTAACTTGCTACTTCTTTCCATTCTTCAACTGCTCACATCACCCTTAATCAAACTTCAGTTTACATTAAGCCATCTGTATACTAATAGATTGCACATACTCACACACACACACGCACACACACACATATATATGTATATATATATAATATATATATATATATGTGTGTGTATATATATATATATATATATATATATATATATATATATATATATATATATATGTGTGTGTGTGTGTGTGTGTGTGTGTGTGTGTGTGTGTTGGTGTGTTTGTTCATTGAATCAAATACATGCTCCTCTTAATGAGAGTAGCGGCACAAGGTACGAGTTTTTCGTTTTGTAGCAAAATTATTGCGATGAAATAGCTAACCCATGTGTCAAACTACCAAGTTACCTATTTGGAAATGCGGGTCAACAGACATAATGGGTTTTTAATGGTGTTTGCGTATACGACAGTCCTCACCCGATAGAACAAAAACTGAATCCCCTCATTCATTTATTAGACAAACGTAGATGTTACAGATTACACATATACGTGTGTGCGTGTGTTATCTTGGTAAAGATTAATTGCTTACGATACGTGAATATTGCCTTTACTACTCTGTGCAGCTGACAAAGAAATTGAATGACATAATAAGAAGGTATAACTCATATTGTTTAGAAATGTGTTGAGAAGTGATTAGCAGAGGATAGTCATCTCACGTATTTGTCACCCTGAGAGGTAAAAATTAACCCAAATGCTTAAATGAAGGTGTTATATTATTACATTTAGTCTTTATTGTCGAATGAATTTCTATTATTTTTATCCTGTTTTAAATGATATCGCCGCTACCACTGCTGCTATTAAACGGAAGTATTACTGGTGATACTGTATCAATTTGTGTATTTCTAGTTTAACAAATTTAGCCTAATCTCATTTGTTGTTAATCTCTCTCCCTCTCTCTCTCTCTCTCTCTCTCTATCTCTCTCTCTCTCTCTCTCTCTCTCTCTCTCTCTCTCTCTCTCTCTCTGTGATGGTCACAGTGTTAGAATTCTTCAATGCATTTTTGCAAGTCACCTCTCTCATGAGATTTCCCTTCAAGTCATACCCGGCAATAACGATCATGTAATTACAATTCAGTTTTTAATCATTAGTTCGCCATAGTTATTGGCCATCAAAATGCATAAGGGCATTACAAGTATTCCTAAGCTTTCCTTCATATTTACAACAGTCCAAGTTTACCTGTTTACTTTGCATAGATACATAGGTACACGCATAGTTATTAGTCTGTACAAAATACATTGTACTGAACTTGGAATAATTCAGTAAAATATTGTAAGCGCAGTGTGTTTTATCAGTACAAGAAACTATAGATATGTACTGTATATATATATATATATATATATATATATATATATATATATATATATATGTATGTATATATATATATATATATATATATATATATACATATATATATATATATATATACATACATATATATATATATATATACATATATATATATATATATATATATATATATATATATATATATATATAATGTGTGTTGTGTATTTTTGTTATAAGAAAGATAAAGTTTAATTATGGCATGTAGTTAGTCACTAGCAGAAAAATGAGACACCCGGGAATACTGTATGACTAAACGAGATCAGCACCTTTTTCCCGCTTTTCGTGGAATTTGCGTCGAGTAGGCAAGTCACTTTCGCTTCTACCTTGACCTTACAGCGCTCACAAGAGAGAATAAACAAGTAGCTGCCGGTAGGTTCTACCTAAAAAACCGGTTCGGGATCAGAAAACCCTGATAATCTAAAGGCAAGCACAGATAAATGAACGCACAGGCTCACGTGTACGTGTGCTGATTGCCATTCGTTGCAAGGTAATGCTTCTCAAGGGAGTGGGAGAGGGGGAGGTTTGTACTTGAATTTGATTGCATTCCACGCCACCTTTGATTAATTTTTAAATTATGCATAGATATAACTTACAATTACACAAATTATATTTTTTTGTTCACCTAATTCGAGAAGGTTATCTTTGTTCCTTCATGTTCACACATACATACTAACGTTTAGAATTTATATTTCACAAGAGCTTAAGGAAACTCCTTCACTTTCTAGAGCATATTTAACGTAATACACTTAGATTATTTATGGCAAATTCGTGTACTGCGAATGCGATGTTCTTGCTTTTTTCATGCTAAAGCTCTAACTCAGGTGCCTACACAAACATCTAGTCGCAGCTCCATGTTCTAGAGAAAGTAAGTCGTACCGTCGTACAATTTTTACCAGTCCCTTACTTTTTTTTTTTTTTTTTTTTTTTTTTTTTTTTTTTTACAAATGTTGATTACGCTAAACCATGCACACATATTCCATTTATTATTCTCATTTATTCTATTATTAGATTTAAAAGAATGTTCTTTAAATTATTGAATAAATTTGAAAAATAAGTTTTTTCGATTAGAGGTAAATATATGAGTCTTACATAGATGACATTTAAGTGAGAATAACGTAGAAGGAAACGGTGAATTGAAAATGGGACAAGCCTCTCTGAACGAGTTTCTGAGAAGTAATGTTTTTAGATTTCAGGGCTGGTGTCACTGAGTCAGCCAGTGGCTTTTTATTAATATTGCAGGCTCGTAGTTAGAAGAAAAAAATAATATTATTTGATGAAACGATGAACTCAGAGTATTAATGAAGGTCTTCTTTTTAAAGATTCGGTTGTTTGAAAGACGAGGAAGAATCTTGTAACTAGCCTTTATAAGGAAATGAATATGGCAATCAGAGAGAGAGAGAGAGAGAGAGAGAGAGAGAGAGAGAGAGAGAGAGAGAGAGAGAGAGAGAGAGAGAGAGAGAGTGTGTGTAGAAGCAATAAGAAAGCTTTGTTAAAAAAAGAGATGCACTGGAGGTAAAAACGCAGAACGATGATCATAATAATCATGAATCTTGGAATCAAGGATGACAATGAATATGTGCTCCTTATCGGAGTAAGAGATTTGAAGGTTTGTTGTATGTAGGAAATAGTTGTGAGGCAGATCTGAATAATGCAAGAGTATAAGTGATTAATGTGAATTTAAGGATTCTCGGGAAAGTGACTACCGATGTTAAACTGAAAATATTATTTAGAAATGTTGAAGGAAGAAAAATCTCAAGTAGTTAAGGGCATTAGAGAGATGCTACAGTATTGTGGCGAGTTTAACTAAGTGACTGACAAAGGATGTGTAAAATATGCAAGGAATGGTTGAGAAGAATGATTGTTCCCTCCTGAATTGGGAAGGTTTTTGAAGGCAAATGCACGAATCAGAAGTGCATAACATTGGTTAGATATGCATGGAAGGATGTGCACTAAGCTTTTAAATGTGGAACTAAAACAGTAGAGGAATGAGTAAGGAAAGTGCAGTGAGGTTTTAGACAAGGTAATAGGTAAGTGTATTAGATATTCGCTGTGAAACGGTTTAATGAGAAATTTGACAGGAAAGGGTAACGAACCGTATTTAGATATAGAGAAAAGCCTTCTTGTTGCTTCAATATCGATCCTACCAAAAGCTTTTCCGAGATCCAAGTGTGCTATCTATACATTTCCCTTCATTTTAAGTTTGTCCCATAATCTTTTCACAACAAATACTTGAAGCACACAACCCCTTTCTTCTCCATCTCGTCTTATTCTTCCTCTAACAATTCTTCTCTCATTTTTTTTTCTTAATCGGAATTCTACCTTACACGTTTTGTGGGATGTAAGGTAACGTACCCTCAAGATCATTCTAATAGGCATATCCATTGCCTTAAAACAATGATTGTCGCCACCCATTCCTTTGAGAACTTTCTCTCATCTAGGAAAGTTTTACACAACCTTGTCAGCTGATTGATAATACTTTCACTGCCATACTAACGCATCTCACTTAGAATATTATGCATTATTGTTGGATTTTCCTTCTTCATAATCTCTTTTACTCTCTTTACATCCTTAACCATCACTTCCGGAAGAATTGTCAAACTAACTTGAACCCGTGCCACTTTTTAGTCGTTCAGCATTACCTATTTTCAATCTACTCTTGTGCCATTGTGCTGTTCTTTTCCTCTATCGTACATATTCAAGAGCGCTTCAAAATTCTCATTTAAACTATACTCACTAGCGAGAAATGGACAATAGGCTAGGGTACCTGGTTTTAAACGGATTCTCCCACTGTTATCATGTCTCCACAGATCACCAGCTTGTTCTCCAACTCTTCCCCAATTTACTCTCTCTCTCTCTCTCTCTCTCTCTCTCTCTCTCTCTCTCTCTCTCTCTCTCTCTCTCTCTCTCTGTATATATATATATATATATATATATATATATATATATATATATATATCTATATATCTATATAAATTGGAGTACATCCAAATGGATTAATATCTTTCTCTTTCTTCTCTTTCAAGTAGTACGTGTTCACGTTGTAAATAACTACTTTAGCTAGGCTACGAAAGTTGTAGCAACATAGCTGTTAAGTTCTAACAGAGAGGCGAGGTGAATGCAACTAAACTTTATTAAACAGACAATGAGCTTACATACAAGGACTTGCGAGCAAGAACGTCACAGAAATTCAAACAAAATAAAACAGGAGCTAGCAAGGTTACACAGGTTGATTTATCATAAGGGCAGGAAAGTTCGAGCGATAAGACAAAAAAGTAATACTTTTACAGTGTACAAGCGTGTATGAAACGTGCGGTACATGGCTCACCCCTAAAAATGACATACATATGAAATAGGGCACTCTGCTATAGAGAGGTGCACGGTAGGCGGGTCTTCTGGCAGGAGATATGCAGGTTTTAAGTAATCAATGGAGACCCATTCTTCTTTGCCATGAATATGAATTAAGAAAGTCTTCGGTGTGCCATGGATCATGAGGAAAGGCCTGTGTTAGGGGGTGTTAGTGGTGGCTTGCTAGGGTTGTTGCGCAGGTAAACATGCATTGCTGAATGTAGATCTGTCCGTGTATTTTGCTTCACTAGGGGCTTGTAAGTTTGGCAACATGGAGTAAATTTTCTCACAACGTGATGCAGGTGCTGGAGATTATCGGCGGAGGTTTCAGACAGTAAAAAATTGGCAGAGACGATAAACATGTTGCCATACACCATTTCAGCTGCCGAGACATCCAGAGCGTCTTTAGGAGTGGTTCTTCTGTGTAAACCAGTTGGAATCATTGCAGCGGGACATGAAAGCTGCTTTGTGGTTGCGATGAAAACGTTCAACCATTCCGTTGGCAGCAGGGTTCGGTGGTTGACTGATGTAGGGTAATGCCCAGCAGATTTGCTAATGATGTCCACAATTGAGAGGTGAAAGTAGTACCCCTGGTAGAAGTACTGTAGTATGCTCAGGGATACCGAATCTCGTTATCTACCTTGAGAATAAGGAAGATGTACATGAGGCAGATGTTGCAGTTTCCATGGGAATGGCTTTAGGCCAACGAATGGAACAGTGACAGTAAACAGGCAACGATGCCCTTGTGTTGTGGGTAGGGGACCTACTACCTCACCGTGAATGTGGGCAAAACAACGCTGAGGTTGAGGAAAAGTGCCCACTCTTAAATCCCTTTGTTGATGTACTTTTGAAGTTTAGCATGAAGTACAGGCACGGACCCAATTCTTAGCATCCTTAGTAATGCCGTGCCAAATGAACTTCGTCTTCAGTAGCTGTGCAGTACATCGGTGTGAGGGATGTGAAAGGCCATGGATGATATCAAACACCTGTCAGCAAATGGGACCAGGTATCCATGGTTTTGGTGTACCAGTACTGACGTCACAGAGGAGGGTGGCATTGGAGTTGTTGTAGTGGATGTCTTTCCAACAGAAGGATGTGCAAGATGCCCTACATGCTTGGTACTTTGGATCTTTTCTTTGGGCCTCTGCCAAGGCGTTGTAACCCAATTCCAGGTGAAAGGCAGCCAATTTGTTTCTTGACAGGGCATTGGCAACGGGATTCATTTTCCCAGGGTTGGGTTGAGGGGTGCATCTATGTTCAGCCATGGTGGAGAGATGTCATCGTTAATGGGCGAAACAGGCATCAGACCGTCAAGTGATAGCACCAGTGGCATGTGGTCCATGCAAATGATGAAGGGCGTACCATCCAAAAAGTGGTGAAAGTGATGGACTGTCAAATGCACCCCCAACAATTTGCGGTAGAAGGTAGAGTAAACGGATTCAACCCTAGACAATTTTCTACTGAAGAAGGCCAATGGGCGGGGCGAGCTTTTGACCACTTGTTCGAGAACTGTACCAGTAGTGACATTGCTGGCATCAGTGGAGAGGAGAAGGGCAGGTGGCATGGGAAAAGGGAAAACAGTAACTGTTGTTATAGCATTCTTTGCATTGCAGAAGGTCGCTTCTTGTAGGGGACTCCACTTCAGGTCTTTTTGCTTGCCCTTGAGGGAGGCATAGAGGGGTTCAAGAGTAGCTGTTAGGAACTGGTGATAATAGTTGATCGTGCCCAAGAATTCTTGCAGTGTTTTCATAGTTGAGAGCGTGGGGAAGATCTGAAAGGTTGCTACCTTCACAGGGAGGGGGTGGACATCTTCAGGAGTGATGTGGTGCCCTAAAAACGATACTTCCTTGGCCCCAAAGGTAAACCTTGTTGTACTGGACTACAAGGCCATTCTGTTGTAATCAGTCGCGAACAATGCGTAGGTAATGTAGGTGTTCCTCTTTGGAGGAAGAGAACACAAGTATATCCTCCACATAATATACTCTGAAGGGGAGGTCCCCTAAGATGCCATCAATGAGGCATTAAAAAGTAACCCTAGTATTACGAAGGCCAAACCAGGTGCTAAAGGGGATGGTAATGGCAGTTTTGCGGTTTATTCTAGGTTCATGGGCACCTGATAATATCCTTTTAAAAGGTCGAGTGTGGAGAAAACCTCCGCTTTGTACAATTAGGAGGTAATGTCGGCGATGCTTGGGAGGGGGTTAGTGATCTGGTTCTGTGTGCATATTCAGATGCCTGTAATCCCCACATTGGCGCAGGGAGCCATCATTCTTCAGGAGGATGCATGACGACAATGACCATGGGCTTGAGGCCTTTTTGGCAAAGGTCCATTTCTTCCATTTTGGTGTACGTTTGTTTAGTGGCTGCCGAACGATGCGGTTTCAGACACCTGAATCTGCCAAACACGGGGAGCCCCATCATCTTAATATGGTGATAGATACTTGTCTTGGTGGAAACCGTGGGAGTTTGTCGAAGTTCTGGAAGAAAGACTTCTGGGTACGATGTGAGGAGGTGGGCGTAGGCAACCGTGAGTGCGCTGATGTGAAGAGCAGCGAGGTCGTAGGGGCCGGGTTGAAGAAATGTCGACAAGTACAAGTTAGGAACATCAACCAGGAGGTGGAAATGGGAGAAGAAATCCGCAACGTGACATTGTGACATGTGACATTGGCTACGTGAAACTTCCAATGATATTTGGGACTCCAAAACGATAATGTGTCTTGTACCCGTGGGTGGGGATCGTATATCCCTTGTCAGCTACCAGGTGGACGTAAGCAGGCTTAGAATGACCACGGTGTGTCCTGGAGAGTGGCCTTGGTAGAAGAAACCGGCAAGCACCAGTGTCTACCGAAAACCATATTCCCGTACCTGCATCATACAAAAAGAAAAGATCAGTGAAAGGGAGGACACCACTACAAGCAATGGTCTACTTACAAGTTTTTTTTTGGCTTCTGACAACTGTTTGCACATTTCTTCGCAGCAGCCTCGAATCAAGTGGTAATAGCATAATTGTGGCAGATGGGCGTCAGTAAGTGGCTGGAGAGGTCATTGGTTGGGGCCTGTGTGAGGAGTGGCATATGTGGGTAGTGGGCAGCTTTGCACTTCAGGTGGTAGGCATCTTTGCCCCACCGTTTTCACTTCAGCTTCAGACAATGTTGAATAGTTGTCTTCTTCATCAAGAGTGGAGGTGATGAAGAGGCTGTCCATAAAGGCATTAACTTTGGCTGACAGGTCCTTCATGAGCAAAACATCGATATCGGATATGGTGGCGCATACAGGTTTGTGTAGGAGTCGTGCCCTCAATGTAGGTTTACCTCCTGAGGACAGCTATCTATGAAGGTTCCAGGCGAGTGATACTGGTAATTTCCCTGAGGGCGAGTGAAACCTTTTGGTCCCCCAATGACTGTTGAGAGAGCTGAAAAAGCTGGGCTATACGGCCGGCTAGCAAAGATGAGCTCTGCTCCAGGAGGTAATTTTTGAGGGTATCATACTCTATTGGGACGTCCCCTTGGTCGCAAAGCCAATCAGAGATTTCTGGGAACGTGTCCTCGGGGATCGCCGAGAGGACAGTCTGCTTTGGTGCTTGCTTGACTGAGTCACGCCCTTGATGCAAAACTGAACTTTGGCAGGCTGGAACCAGGTGAACACTTCTCTGCTTGCGAAGGGCAGCAGTTTCATTGAGGTGACTTGTGTGGAAGAGTCAGGTTCGGTGGGTGGCATTATAACAAGACTAGGGTGAATGGATGGGTGAAAAGAGGCAGTGTTGGTGAAAAGAGGCAGTGGGGAGTCATCACTCTGGTGGTCACCAATGTGGCAACGTAGTAGTTATGTTCTAACAGAGAGGCGAGGTGAATGCAACTAAACTTTATTAAACAGACAACGAGCTTATATACAATGACTTGTGAGCAAGAATGTTACATAAATTCAAACAAAATAAAACATGAGCTAGCAAGCATACACTGGTTGGTCTATTATCAGTGCAGTGAAGAGCGAACAATAAGGCAAAACAGCAATACCATGACAGTGTACGTGCGTGTATGAAACACGTGTGGTACAACGTGGTCATATGGCGAATGTTAGGCAGGGGAAAGGTCTATCGTGGGAGTATGTGTGTCATGGAGTGTATAATAGCTCCGTCTGGCTTATGAGCGTGGAGGGCCCCGTTCATAATGCCACATTTAGGATTGGGGGAACCTTTTTACAAAAAAACACGCCTTGAATTTTACCTCAGTGGTGTTGTTGAACTAAAGTTAGAATAATTTCGGATACAAACTCGGAAATTCACTAATTTATATAGAAACGGAGGGAGAGAAAGAAAGATAAAGACAGTTTAAGAAGATGGAGAGGGGTCAAAGAAAAAAGCCAAGCCGGAGATTTGTTGAGATGTGACATCAGAGGGGAAATCCGTTTAAAACCAAGTGCATTAAACCAATTGTCCATTTCTCGCTGTGCTGAGTAGGTTAGCCTTCTCTTCAGACTCAATATTTTCATTTCTGTCTTCTCCCGAGATCCATTTGTTCATTGATCTTTCTCTCTGCATTTACATCCATGTCGAGAACGTTCTTCTTGTGTTCTTCTCTCTGTTTTCAATATTTTTTCTCTCTCTTTTTTTTCTCGACTATCTTATCATTCACCTTTATAACTGTATACATTGTCTGTACATGATCTCTGTCTCGCAGTTGACTTGAACCAATTTAAGTTTATTTCCTATCGGTAGATTCATTATTTCATCATTATATAACCACCTTCTTTTCTCACCATTGATTTAATATGTTTGCTCTTAGGTCTTCTAATTGTCTTTTCGTGCCTTTTGTTAACTTTTTGGAGTGCCCAGGTCCCAGTGTATCTTTTCTGATTCCTCTGAAAGAATATTTATCTTATTTTTGCTTCTTTGGAGATTTTAACCCTTGATTTCCTTTAAAATTTTCAAAATTCTTGTTATTCAGCAAAACGTATTTAATAAAAATAATCAATTAGTCATCATTTATATAGACATATGTTTTTTCCTTTTTTTTATTCTAGTAATCCTCAGTAAT
>NC_090725.1:257428817-257438817 GCF_036898095.1 Palaemon carinicauda | reverse complement strand
CTATATAAGCTTGCCGACCAGGGTTCGATTCCCGGCCGGAGCCAAGCTCTTGTCTTTGTGTGATTTCGCCTGGGGCTCTGATCCCGAGGTCGTTAAGAGAATCCAGACATTAATATATCAAAAATATATATGGCTTATTTGAATGTATATATATATATGTTCATATATATATATATATATATATATATATATATATATGTATGTATGTATGTATACATATTTATATTTTACTGTTACCTTTGGTACCGACTCAGGTGTTTCATTATTTCTATTGACAAAGCTATTTTAATGTCACTATTGTAGAGCATTATATAGAAATCCTCCGCAATTATTTTTATCACTCCATCACTTTTGTTGATAATATTTAGATTTTCATCCTTTAAAGCAATATTTGTTGACTCCCCGTTCCAAGTCTTGTTTTCATCAATTTGATCGATAATTCTATATCTATTGTTTTCTCATTTTTTGTTTGTGTTTACGAAGGTCTTGGGCTTTGTTTATTGATTTGGATAATTCTACCAATTCTATTTCATATCTTGGATTTTACCTTCTTTTCCAATCTTTTCTTTATTAGGTTTTTTGTGTTTTCTGATAGCCCTCCTTGATCTTGTACAGGAACTTTTCTACCTATCTCTTGTGCTGATTCTAGTAAGGACAGCATTGAAAGGTTTGAAAAGAGGAAGAGCATCACAAGAAGATGAACTAACATTTGATTTAATAATAGAAGGAGGAGATTTCTCAGTAGTAAAACTCGCTGAACTTTACACAAAATATCTGCAAGAAGGCTCTATAACTATAGCTTGGAAAAACTTTTTCATTACATTAATTCACAAAAAGAGAGACACAAAAGACCTGAAACATTACCGTCCAGTAAGTTTACTTTCAATAATGTATAAAATATTTACAAAGGTGGTTCCAGGCAGAATAGATAGACGGCTAGACTTTAATCAACGAAATGAGCAGGTAGGCTTTATAAGCGGGTATTCTACAAGTGACTATATCCATGTGAATAACCAGCTATTGGAAAAATCAAGAGTATGACAAACTACTATGTATGGCATTTATAGACTATGAAAAATCTTTTGATTTTTCCAAAACTTCAGCGTTAAAGAAAGCCCTTCAAAGACAAGGAATAGATGAATCCTATTTTAGAACACATGAAGATATCTATACATGAAGTAGTCATCATAAAACTACATAAAGATAATGAGTAAATCCTGACTGAGAATGCAGTTAAACCTTTTTCCTCAATTATTCTTAGCGTACCTAGAGGAAGTTTTTAAGAATGTAATTTGGGCAAACAGGAATTAATATTAAGGAGGAATACGTAAATTATTTAAGATTTGCAGATGACAAAGTTGTATTTAGTGAATCATGGGAGGAATTGCAAAAGACGATTGAAGACTTGAAAAGAGAAAACATAAAGGTAAGACTGGAAATGAATATGAGTAACAAAGATAATGTTTAATGAAAATGCAAAGAGACAACAAATAAGAGTTATAGACGAACCTCTAGAGATTGTTATTGAATATACGTTCTTAAGACAGGCAGTAGGTATATCTTCAGGACATAAGACCGAAATTAAGAGATTGATAAGCGTGAGATGGAGATAAACAAAATGTGATTATGAAATGTAAAATGACACTTTTTCTAAAAAGACTAGGCCTTTCAAAATTTAATCACTTCCACGTCTCAACATATCAATTAATCCCTGAAAGTTACACCACTTAAGGAGTAAAATTGTGGCCAAACAAACAGACACAGGGCCGAAAACATAACCTCCTTCCAACTTCGTTGGCGGAGTTAAAAAGTATTTAATCAGATGGTTCTACCAGTATTAACATATGCATGAGAAACTTGGAACCTTACTACAGTCTTAGAATGTAAAGTAGTTACAACTCAAAAGAGCTATGTAAATAATAACGATGAGACTAACACTTGAGACAAAAAGAGCAACGTGGATACGAAAGCAAACATAAGTAGATGATATTTTAACGGCATGTAAGAAAAAGAAATTGACATGAGCAGCACATATAATGAAAATCTCAGATAATAGATGGAAAAGAAGAATAACAGAATGGGTCCCTAGCGATTGCAAACGAAGCCGGGGTAGGAAGAAAAGACGATGGATTGATAAGCTAAGAAAATGTCTTGCTATAAACTGGCATAGACAGACCATACACAAATGCGTGTGGAAGGACATGTCTGAGGCCTTTGTCCTGCAGTGAACTAGCAACGGCTGATAATGATTATATATACAGTATATATATATATATATATATATATATATATATATATATATATATAACCAGTGAGAATAACTGGGTTCTATTCCCTAGCCAATATGTCTGTTTACACAGGCAGCCAAGTAGGAACCTGGTAGATTGAAGTGAAGGAAATAACTGGTTTGGTTATGCATTTATTTATCTGTGTTGGGGCTGTAGCAGATTTAATCAAGTACTGCAGTTAGTATATTCAACAGACAAAGAGTATTATTTACATAAACCGCATTAAACTGAAAAGAAGCTTTCTTATATATCATGAACTCGTTCATTTTACTTGACATTCAAATGAGAAAGCAAATTGTGACTGATGAATAATTCGAGCAATATCGGTTAAATGGAATATAACTGCATTCGCTGATGAATTTTTAAAGACAATTATTCTTCATTAAAGATTTCTTTTTATTTGGTGAATCTCGAATAATGAATACATTCACTGCTATATGCATCAGGATAGCAATGTTAGGTAATTTACTTTTGATAATATTTATGGTCATTAAATGATTATTCTTTTGTTTTAAACAATGGTCATTAAATGATATATATATATTTATATTTATAAATATATATATATATATATATATATATATTATATACATATATAGTATATATATATATATATATATATATATATATATATATATATATATATATGTATATATATATATATATATATATATATATATATATATATATATATATATATATATATATATATATATATATATATATATATATATACATATATTTATATATATATATATATATATATATATATATATATATATAATATATATATATATACATATATATATATATATATATATATATATATATATATATATATATATATATATATATATATATATATATGACTACTTGATAATGCTATCCATATCTTTTCCCAAGTAATGAGATTTCTCTCTGGTAGTCTCCCTCTACCCCATTAAATAATTTTACTTTCATTTATATCCTGAAGCTTAAAACGCTATTACTCCAGCCCATGTCTGGTTTATGGCTAATAGTTTATACTCCGAAGGGTTGGAACACTGTACGGATGTGCTTGATTCGATTATTTTTATTCTATTTGCATGTAGATTAACATTTAATGATTGACGGTCATATAAACTTATCGCCCCTTATTTAATAATAATTACACTTTAAACCCAGCGTTGTATTCCCGTAGAATTTTAGTGTTTTACATAATTTATACTAATTAAACAGTTCATTGTCGAGTTCCTTGAAAGAAGTATGCTATCTACTGAGCGGTGGTTTCTGTAACATTAACATCTATCGTGCTTATAACGTAATGCTGTAACCGGTTTGACGCCCAGTTATATTTTGTATTTCTAATGATAATGTTTTCCTACAAATAAAGCCAGGTTAATTTTCTATTTATTTGTAGCTTCATGAAACATTGAATTATCAACGAGCATCTTCATTTGCATTTCCTCTTTATTTTCCATTTTTATTTGGTAATTAAAGTTCCATTACTATGGATTAATTACTGTTGCAATTACGGAATGAACATAAATGCTCCGGCTCACTAGCTCGAGAATGTGACCGGAAACCTCTTGCTGGTGAAGCGAACATTCCAACAACTGAACCACGACTGTCCTTTAACCGTGTTATAGTTGTTGTTGGATCTTTAAAAAAGAACACCTCGGTGCATACACTATTTAATCATTGAAAAATCATTCGATGAGGGTATGAAGGACACGTTGTCTTGAATGATGAAGAGGGGTTCGCCGAGTGTGTTTTAATTGTGTGAAGCAGGAATGTGTTCTGGCAAGCAATGATTATTATTGTCATGCAAAATCTTGGGCCTCACCTCCAGTTCTACGAAATTGTTTTTGTGCTGCAGAGGATCTGTACAGAAATATTTGCTTGGGAGGTGAATTGAACTTTTGTTTGGAGAAAGAAATTTCCTGACGAATAAAGAAGTTAGTCGAATTCCAAAGGAAATGCTGTATACGAAGAAGTACAAATAAAGAACAGAAAAAAGCCGGAAGACCTAAATTTCCAGAGACACGGTCCGATGAGAGGAAAGACTTTGGACTTATTCACTCTCTATGATTAATAATTGTTGATGGAGCCATTCGTGTTCATATTACCGTATTTCATACAGTATGCACAGACAGTTTCGATCCAGAAACTTCCTGGATTGCCCCAAAATGCCACCATTTAGCCCTGGAATCATTCACCCCCGTATAGAAATGGATAAAAATACTGCATTTTCATCAAATTACAGTAATTTTATTATTATTATTATTATTATTATTATTATTATTATTATTATTATTATTATTATTACTAGCTAAGCTACTATCCTAGTTGGAAAAGCAGGATGCTAAAAGCCCAAGGGCTCCAACAGGGAAAATAGCCCAGCGAGGAAAGGAAAAAAAAAAAGAAATAGATAAACTATATATGAGAGGTAACAATAAAAAGTATAGAATATCTTAAGCCAGCTCTTCTTTGTTGTCTTCATCTTTTCCCACTTTTATGCTTCTTCTCATTAAGCCAGTAACTACGGATAAATAGAGATGTTGAAAATAAGCAATGAAGACAAAATCCTGTGAACCTGTTCAACATAAAACATTCACTGCAAGTTTGAACTTATAAAGTTTTATCGATTCAACTTCCTGATTAGGAAGATCATTCCACAATCTGGTCACAGCTGGAATAAAGCTTCTAGAATACTTTTTAGCGTTGAGCTTAATGATGGAAATGGCAATGCTACTAGATTTAACTGCATACCTAGTACTACGTACAAAATGATTCATTCTGGGAAGATCTGAATGCAAAGGATGACCAGAATTATGAAAAATATGCAACTGCATAAAGAACCAACTGAATGACAGTGCCAGAGATTAATATCAAGATCGGGAATAAAACATTTAATATACCCCAAGTTTTTGTCCAACAAATTAAGATGAGAGTCAGCAGGAGAACAATACTTGAAACAAGGTAGAGTGAAAGAGGTAAAACATTTTTTTTTTCAGAATATGTTAATCACCAAATTTTTTTGTGTGTGTCATTATTGAAGATGAAACAAACCAAATGTATTTTTCAAAAGCAAGTTTGCAATCAAGAATCACACCTAAAGTTTTAAAGGAATTGCTCATAGTTAAAGAAACAATATCAATGGAGAGATTTGGATGTTGAGGGACCACTGTCATCGACCTACTTCAGATAATAATGAGTTTTGTTATGATTCAACTTCATGTCCCATAATTTACATCATGCACTAACTTTAGCTAGGTCTCTAATAAGGGATTTAGTTACTCCAGATCTACATTCAGGAGATGCAATTGATGCAAAGAGAATAGCATCATCTGCATATGCAACAAGCTTGTTTTCTAGGCCAAACCACATATGTGAATATAGGATGAAAAGTAATGGGCTAAGAATACTGCCCTAAGGAACACCAGATATTACATTCCTATAATCATTATAGTGCCCACCAACTACAAGTTTTTGCAATCTATTACTTAAAAATTCAATAATGATTCTACTGAAAGACCCACTTTTTCTCAACTGTTTGAGTTTGAAAACAAGGTCCTCATGACTAACAGGGCAAAGGCAGAACAAAAATCAAGGCTAATCATACGAACTTCCATCAAGGGATTTCTGTACAGAATTGGAAATTGTAAGAGGGGCATCAAATGCTCCAAGGCCTTTAGCGAAAGCCAAATTGCAAACTTGGGAGCAGATTATTGCCTTCATCATACATATTTAGACGTTTTGTCAAAAGACGCTCAAAACCTTAGTCCTGATTATAAAAAGGCTTCCCTTAGCCTTGCAGCGAAATTATACCTTATTTAGAAATTGGTCCATAGAATTACATCTAAAACTGAGGCTTGATAGCGAAAGTAATAAATCAAGTGTCTATAAATCTGACTAGGGTAAGAAGCAAAAATAGAGAGGAATAATCCCAAATTCAATATATACGATGTGCAGAATTTGTGTTGGTAATGACAACAACAGCAATGGAACACCTGTTGGAGATATTTTAAGGATGAAGTATCAATAACTTTGTGAGGTATTTAAACGAGACAGAGAGAGGAATGAAAGCACTCGACCGAATTCAAGGCCTTTTTGGCATTTTCTGTTGTGACGTGAATATTTCGTTTAATTACATGAATTGGCGAGTCTATTTTGTTCTCCCTTTCCATTTGATGTGTGAATCGATTTTATTGTTATTTATCGGTAATATATCTTTATTACTATCATTGAAAGGCATGTTGGGCAGGCTTAATAGAAGGGCTAAGTAGCCTCTGTCTGGTAGTTTATCAAGAGGTTAACCTTTCCTTATCCGTTTCCTTATATTCATCTTTGACCTTCATTTTCAATGCCAAGATTACGGTCAATCTTGACAATTAACCATGTCTATATTGTAGTTGTTATCATTTGGTTATTCTATAGTTATATTCTGTAGGTATTATTATTATTATTATTATTATTATTGTTGTTGTTGTTGTTGTTATTAATATTGTTATTGGAAAAGCAGAATGCTATAAACCCAAACGCTCCAACAGGGAAAAATAGCTCATTTAGGAACCGAAACGAGGAAATAAAAAACTATATGAGAAGTAACAAATAAAGAATATAAAATATCCTAAGATCAGTCATAAGGTTAAAATAGTTCTGTCATATATACAGTATACTATTAAGAGAGATTTATGCTGTAAGTTTGAACTTCTGAAGTTCCACGAATTCAACTGCCTGATTAGGAAGATCATTTCACAATCAGGTGACAGCTGGAATAAAACTTCTGAAATACTGTGAAGTATTGAGCCTTATTGGGGAGAATGGCAAAATTGTTAATAAATTACCTTCAGGATGGTGTAGTTAGTAACTTTAACATGCTTCATTGCTATATGGCAAGCGTTTAGCATTATGATATTGAATTAGGGTTGCAGGTTGTCTAATAACAATAATAATGACGATTATAATACTGATAATAACAGGTGTTATTTATGTTTGTTTTTGCATTATTGATAGAGTCCAATGATAATAATAATAGTGGCGATCATCAATCGCGTTACCGGAAAGGATTATCAAAAGCAAATGTTGATTAGGTTGTTAGGCCAAACAAATGTCATTGATGGACATCAAGAAACTTTTGCTTTTGGCATTAGACCACCATCGCCTTTAATGGAGTACTAAGCCGATTGCCGTTATTTTAGACCTAATGGCGTCATCGTCGACCTAAAGTTTTTCTCTCCTTCACACGCACGCACTCACGACCCGTGCCTCTCCTCTTCCCTCCCTTCTGCCTAAACCTCTCTTTTGTATGGGTGTGGGCCCGTTCTTCATCAGCGTTATTGGGATCTGGGAACCACAAGCTATATAACCTATACGAGGGAAACCAACCCTCTTTCCTCCTTCCACAAGGTGTTCAAGTCTAAGGGGAATAAACATTATGGGAGCGTGTGTGTGTGTGTGTGTGTGTAGGTTATCACTCAGAGAAATCGATCAAAAATCGAAAGTAAATATCCCTGACATGTGAAGAGGCTTACGTATTATAGCCTTCACTAATATGAAAAGGCCTAGAGGCATGGTTTTATTTGTTTCCCTGTTCCCACACCGTGGAATAAATGACGATGGAGTGTGAGTAATATACTTCAGAGTCCTTTGTTAAAATCAGCTGTGTTTACTCGTTGAGGTTGGTTTGTTTGTTTGTTTAAGGGAAGCCTTATGCCATCTTTTAATAAGCATCAGATTTTCTCTGCCCGATTAAACAAACCAGTTCATTCTTTGTCACCTGATGTAGAATATCAGTTTCCATAATATTTTAGTTCAAACAATCGTCATATTTGTGTTCAGGTGCAGACGATGTCGAGAGAAAGGTGTTGATGCAACACCCGAAAATTCACAGAAAATCGGGAAATTCTCGGGAATTTGGGAGCGGATCCCGATCTTAAGTGTTTATGTCTTTCTTGGTTTGGCTGATGGTTTATTATATATATACTTCTAACCATTCGAAGGTTATGAAACAGTTTTACCGTCTCTTCATCAAAGTACAGTTTATAGTCTGTACACGTAAGTTATTACATTTGATATACACACGCATATGATATATATATATATATATATATATATATATATATATATATATATATATATATATATATATATATATATATGTGTGTGTATATATATATATATATATATATATATATATATGTGTGTGTGTGTGTGTGTATATATATGTGTGTGTGCATGTATGTATGTATGGTTTCACAGGAAAAATGAAAATATGAGTGAATCCCGACTATTTTCGTCTTATTATTGAAGGATTCACTCATATTTTTATTTCTCCTGTGGTTCTTTTGTATATATATATATATATATATATATATATATATATACACACACACACACACACATATATATATATATATATACATATATGTATCAACGTTAAGCCATGAAGGTTAATATGCTGTGGGTGTTCAGTAAAAACTACACGACAATCAGGATTCCATTCATATTCTACCTGCTGAATCGTAGATAAACTCAGACGGAAAACAATATGAACGAGCTTTGTGTTCTTCCTCTACTCTTGGTTTGTCCCTCTAATTACATTCTCTTTGTAACGCCTTTTCCTTTATAACTTCATTCTGGCCCCTACAGTATTAGTCATGGTTATTAAGATGATGAGGGCACACCTTTTTCCTTGGTAACTGACCCACTACTTATGCATGCAAAGCTTATCTGCCTTCGCTGTGTCACATGTTTTCTATCTCACCGAAGCGGATAAATGATCTTCGGGATATAATATTTTGACAATGTCTTGATCGATAAGTGTGATAATGTTCATATATTTTCCATCGTTGTTTGTATTAGTTTGAATGCTAATCTGCATACAAAATTTGAAATAATTTCAAGTGCTACATAATGAAATTAGCTGACCCTTTTCGAAACGCTTCAAAACACTTCCAAATTTTAAGTTAACTCACTTAATGATAATTAAGCCGCATACATCTGTTACTTTCTAAAACAGTAGTGTAACCATTGACTTACAAAACTCATTTGCTAGTTCATTTTCTCCAGTGTTCCAATACAATGGGTTGATGAACCCCATCTCAATGTCGTAGTCTTAAGTAAACTGCTTCATATACAGTAATACCAAGAAAGCTCATCAGTAGTGCATTGAATCCATCCCATCCCCTACACTCACTATACCATTCGTCGCCACTATCTTTCCTTCTCGCTTGCACTCTGGGTGATTAAGACCCTGTCCTACCTTTCCAATACACATTGTCGCTTTTATCTCCCCATCACCAGTCAATATTCTTATCCTCCACTCTCTTACCTTTTCCGAAATACACGCCCTTTTCACTCGCCCATCGTCCTCCATTTTTTCCATGACTAAGCTGTCTCTAAACACTGATCCGTCCTTTAAATATTGATAATCTCTGCCATTTCTATTGCGTATCTTGTTTCCCATTCTTTCAATTCTCCTTTTGCGCAAGTAATAAATAAACAATTTATCTATGCAGCTTCACCCGTTTTCTATCATTTGCATTCAACACAAACAGTCTTTTCATACATCCCTATCTTGACTAATATTAAGCTACAAACAGTTTTATTACCGAATGCACTTTGTCTTTAGAATGAAGATACGTGCTTCTCTCAGGCTGGGATTCGAACATGTGTCCGAAAATGAAAACATAACTAAACAGTAAACTCTGAAACTTTTGATCCATCGG
>NC_090725.1:257421317-257423817 GCF_036898095.1 Palaemon carinicauda | reverse complement strand
CATACAAATATATGTTTATTATAGATACATATATACTGTGTATGTGCTTATCAGATATACGAGTAGTAGCTAAACCAGGAAGGGTGTTTTGTTCACACATCTATGATGGTTCTCCTTCCCCTGTTTTGTTTCTGTCTTGGGATCGCCAACAGAGTTCGGGTTTCGAACCTTGACCCTTGGCTCATCCGAAGGTCGACTTGAGCGGATTTGCTTGTCATCCCCTTCGTGTTTATTGGGGTCAGTGTTCGCTTCAGGTTAAATGGTTGGGGTTTTAAGAAATTGTTTTAATTCATGACATCAACATGAATTAACACACGTGGTGACCGGGTGGTAACGTCCTTGCCTGCTCAAACTAGTTAGTTCGTTTGGTCGCTGCAACCTCACTATCCTTGTGAGCTTGGGATGGGGGTTTTGGGGGAGCCTATAGTTCTATCTGCTGACTCATCAACAGCCATTGCCTGGCCATCCTTGGTCCTAGCTTGTGTGGAGAGGTGGTTTGGGCGCTGATCATATGTAATATGGTCAGTCTCTAGGACATTGGCCTGCTTGAGAGGGCAATGTCACTGTCCCTTGCCTATGCCATTCATGAGTGGCCTTCAAACCTTTAAACGTAGTTCGGCATATGCCCATTATCTCTTATAGACCTTCAGGACTGCAATTGGATGTTTCTTCAAACCTCTTTTGTTTTTCACCAACCCTTCAACCGAATCTGTAACCTGTCGAGTCGTACGGTCCCAATTTTCATGTCCGTTCTATTGTACCATGATGTTCATGCATTTCAGACTGATCTGTTAATACATACAATGGACATATTGACCTAATAATATTCTTGCAAATTATCTGCTTTTCTATTTGGTGTACTCTTATATTATGTAGGTTGGGCAATTTCCCTTGTCATTTTGTCTATACAACCATGTATGTACAAAAATGTTTTTTATTCTTTTTCTGTGTTAGGTCTTAGTCAATGTGTACGGTTTTATCGATATTGTGTGTTTCCCTGTACTCTGCTGTTGCGTGCAGGCTACTCACGTTTGACTTTTTGTTTGCCCTGTCACAAGTGACCTTGCACTAATCACTGATTTCAAAGCGCTGTACAATACTTTATTTCAATAGACTTTTATGATTTATAGCGTTTTATGACAGGTGGAATTTTAATGAGTGTGCGAGAGTACGTATTGGTTATTATTCATTTTAGTTAATCTATTTTAGTTCACTGTATTTTAATCTTTTTATTTAAAATTTACGTATTTTATTTTTAGTGTCAGCTTATGTACTGTATAAGTCGCCATTTGATTTGATCTCTTATTACACATGGATATTATTAGATATTACTTATTAATTCATCATTCATGAATTAATTTCAGCAACACATATTGAATTAGTCAGTCCTTTCATTCAATTATGACATTATCACGTAGACTTTACAGTTAATTGAAAAGAATGCATTGTAAAAACAAGTTTCTATTTATAAACTGAATTATTTTTTAAATGCCCGATCATGTAATCTTCATTACGATGGTCAATCATTCACTCTAATGTCCATCCAAACGTATTCTTGCATAAACGAAGAGAATTATCAAGCACACATTGCGTGACTCTGTAGTCAAGCCAAGCCCCCCCCCCCCCCCCCTCTTCCTTGTTTTAAAAGTGTAGTATTAGCTCTGCTTTCGATTTGTTGAAGTTGATAAGGCTGATCCCTTCTTATCTTTAGTATAAGAGCGATGGTGGTACTGACGTGCGTGATTTCATGCGATCTTTGCTTGTGATTCTTTTTCTTTTGGTTTCCGGTGGAGTTTATTATCTAAATGTCGTGGAATGTTTCATGTGCTTGAGTCTCGCAAGTGCCATTTGGCAACTATGATTTGTGCTTTAGCCTTTCTTGAGCATGATTAAGAAATGTTACTCGTTCCATTCTATTTTTAGTTTGCATAATATTTCGTCTATTTCTCATGACTGGAAATGGGTCGACCATTTCATGAGCAAAATAAGAAATGTATGGAACAGTTTTTGAAGGAAATGTCATTAATGTATTTTTATTACCCCTAAAGAAAATATAACCACTACATGATCATTTACATTATCAGCATATAAAGAAGAAATGCGTAATATAAGGATTTTTATGCAATTATTCCATTAAGGAATTTAATGACCTATTTTGATCAAACTAATAGAACAAATAGAATAGTTTATTAAACCAGTAACATTAGGTCAAACTAACAATGTCGATGACATTAATAGTGATAAAAGCAATTATGATAACTCGAAGATTCAGGTTTTTCCTCCTCTTGGAATTCTAATAACCGACAATTTTGAAGGTAAAACTTTGAAATCCTTGGAAACAACAAAACGTTGAGCATTTCCAAAAATAAAACTACAGCAGATTCATTGTCACTAAATATCGGATTGAGAAGCAATACACCGGAATCAGTTTTCCACTCGACAATTGTTGTGAATATTTTGATGGTGAAAAGAACTGAAACATGGGTGAATTTTATACCAG
>NC_090725.1:257413817-257416317 GCF_036898095.1 Palaemon carinicauda | reverse complement strand
TTGTACGAGAACTATAGGTGTGCGACCCTTCGCTGGCTTGAGTATATGTTTAGACTTAGAAAATTTTATTCTTTTACCGTATTCCCTTATATCTTATAATAGAGTAGAATCAGAACAGAAAACTGTTATAACATTGATCTGAAGTAAAGATAGCTTATTAAATTTATATAGCTTTTAATGCGATCTTTTGGTTGTTCTCTCTTCTGTCTTGTAATGTGAAACAAACACAAATTTCTCCCTAAAGGTGAGCAATCTGTAAAAAAAAAAGAAAAAAAAAAAAAACACACACACACACACACACACACACTGGTAGCTTTGAAAATACAGAGAGTAATACACGAGTCACCAGACTTTGCCCATCTCCCAAGAGATAAGATGAGCCCCACCACCTAAATGAGTTGGCCTCAGAACTGGGGCAATACAAGAGGCTTAACGCTGGTTTTGTCACAATATCGAGGATCCCGTTGAGTGATTCATACAGTAAACGTTTGTTTAGCTTCTCACAGATTTATTATCAGGTGACCGAAAACAAACTTTTGGGTTCTATTGCTTGTAGTTAAGAGTAATATTTTCCAGCAATAATTGTATTTGTTCAACTGGCGTTCCTGTTCCCCTATCTGGATAATAAGTTATAAGCAGGATTGAACTTTTCCAGAACGAATTTATCCATGTATTTTGAGGAGGATTCAATGCTGTTAAAATCAGTACTATAGTTCACGAATTTTAGCTCTATGATTTAAAAAAAAAATCAAATATACTTTTTACTATATTCTCAAAAGATAAGCATTGTTGACTAATTCCCTCTGAAGTATGTTAAACCCTGTCAAAGCTCTTTAGCGATATTTCTTTTGGACGAGGATTTTTCTTGTGAACTGAGATAGATATAGAAACACGATATTGAAATATTTTTCTCTGAAAAGCTATTGATCCATGTCATTACAATACATAATGCTAAATGCTTTTAGAGAGCGTCTGCTTAAAATAAACAATCAGAGATAAAGATAGCAGTAATTAGCTCAATCTAAAGGTCTAGGGAGCCATAACGTGCCTTGACTACCCTATCCTCAACCCACAGGTCCATACGATGCCCCTGAAACCCTACTCCTGCTGCATGGCACCCCAGCGTGGTCCTTCCTCTACCGGACAATGATTCCCGTGTTCCTGAAGGCGGGATACCGAGTGGTGGCCGTAGACAACATAGGATTTGGAAGGTCAGACAAACTGACTGATCCTGACCTGTACACTCATGAGCTTCATGTCAAAACTGTCGCTGGTCTAGTACGTGCACTGGACTTGCAGGTAAGGATATTTCTACAAATTTCAATGAATTATATTCTTCTCAATATCTTCCTGCTGGGAGAGCTTTCTCTTTACACTCAATTAAGGTCCTTTAGATATACTCTGAGTATATTTAAAGGACCTTGCACTCAATTATTAGAATCAAGGTCCTTTAAATCACTAAAAGAGGCGTCAAACGAATTATTATTAGTCTAGGTAAAAAGATAAGACATCGGACACTGCTCTGAATTTTGATGGATGATACAAGTGTCATCTATATCGTCTTTGAGTCTTATTGGTTTAGATAGGTAGTGTTAATTCCATATGAATTGTTTCCTGATAATTCTTTTTGTGTTCTAGAATTAAGATGTAATTAAGATATGATAATTAGCTTTCTCACATGAATATGAAAACAAATAAGTGTCTAGGGTACTGTTGCAACTAACTATACTGATTATATATATATATATATATATATATATATATATATATATATAGATATAGATATATATATATGTATATATGTGATGTGTGTATAGATATATAAGTATATGTAATATATATGTATATATATATATATATATATATATATAGATAGATAGATAGATAGATATATCCTACTCAGCTGTTACTAGTCCATTGCAGAACACAGGCCTCAGACATGTCCTTCCACTTGCGTCTGTCTATGATCTTTTTGTGCCCCATATATATATATATATATATATATATATATATATATGTGTGTGTGTGTGTGTGTGTATGTATTTATATATATGTATATATAATATGTATATATATAATTATTTGTGTGCGTGCGTTTTTGCGTAACCATTCCAAAGGGTTTTAGCTTCGTCAGAGAGAACAGCAGTAAAACTTTTTGGCATTTGTAGAGTACAACTAATTGTATGGCGATGCACAACATCCTAGTCGTTTGTCGTCATTACATTGTAACATTTATGTTCTCGAACATCTCATTAAACAAACAAGCTCTCAAAATGGACAAAAAGAAAATTGAGCTGTAATTAAACATCAGGTAAATAGAGACTCTTTTCTAGTACACCATAATGAAGCTGAATGAGAATTCAAGACAGGGAGGAACAACACGGTAGAAGATCCCCTGTCGGCAAGTCCCAGAGCATCAATCAGCAACCAAGTGGATGCCATTCATTGCAAGGCCTCCTGTCGTCAGCATTGGCTCGGCGCCCGACCCCAAATTCCAATC
>NC_090725.1:257401317-257411317 GCF_036898095.1 Palaemon carinicauda | reverse complement strand
ATGAGTAAAGCATCAATAAATCTAAATGGTGGGTCCTGGCACGTTGAGAAGAAGGTAAATGACGCCCTAAAGAGAATTTGCTTATACCGGCACGGTTTTAGTCGACGTTAGGGGAAACATAATTAACTGGATGTGGGGGAAAGGGACCACATAGTGATGGAAGCAGATAAGACACAAAATCGATACATGTAAAGGATTTGATTGATTGTTATCTGACGTTGTCTATGGAGAGACTCCGTCCATTTGTCGCACCGTAGATTGAGATTAATGTGGCCTACTGTTTGCGTTTAGTATGTATTATGCCGTCAGTCTAATATCGCTGTGTTTATCTATATATTTGAGATTTTACATTACTTACGTATGCATGTGTTAACCTTTTACGGATATGTGACACTTCAGTTGCGTAAAATGTCCCATTTCTTCCAGTTTCGTATTTCCAAACTTTACCCGTTCTTTTATTCAATTGCCATCTTAATGAGAAGGAGAAATTATCTTCGTACTTTTTTAAAAGTGTCTGGTTTCATAAGTATTTCCCGGCATAGTCTTCTTTTTGTGCTGATTTCACTTTGTACATTTCTATTATAACAGCATTGTTATGTTCAGCTTCAGGCCAGCCCTTCGTCTGATATCGTCTGTTTGTAGAATCTTAGAAATATCCAATAAAGGATGTAGTCACGTTTATTATTATTATTATTATTATTATTATTATTATTATTATTATTATTATTATTACTTGCTAAGCTACAACCCTTGTTGGAAAAGCATGATGCTATAAGCCCAGGGGCTCTAACAGGGAAAATAGTCCAGTGAGGAAAGGAAACAAGTAAAATAATAAGTTTTAAGAGTATCATTAGAATAAATATATTCTATATAAACTATAAAAACTTTAACAAAACAAGAGGAAGAGAAACAAGACAGAACAGTGTACCTGAGTGTACCCTCAAGCAAGAGAACTCTAACCCAAGACACTGGAAACCATGGTCCAGAGGCTATTGCACTACCCAAGATTAGAGAACAATGGTTTGAATTTGGAGTGTCCTTCTTCTAGAAGAGCAGCGGACATGAGTCTCTTCTACCCTTAAAAAGAGGAAAGTAGCCACTGAACAATTACAGTGCAGTAGTTAACCCCTTGAGTGAAGAAGAATTGTTTGGTAATCTCACTGTTGTCAGGTGTATGAGGACAGATGAGAATAAGTAAAGAATAGGCCAGACTATTTGCTGCATGTGTGTGTAGGCAAAGGAAAATGAACCGTAACCAGAGAGAATGATCCAATGTAGTACTGTCTGGCCAGTCAAAAGACCCCATAACTCTCTAGTAGTAGTATCACAACGGGTGGCTGGTGCCCTGGCCAACCTACTACCTAAAAATGACATTATTCATGAAATGGGTATGGTTATGAATTTTCCACGGTTGCCATAGTCTTTGATGCTTCATCATAGCATCTGTTATCATTTCCCATTCATCTTTAATTACTGTAAAGTCTTTTGTCTTTATGGGGTCCTATATTTGTAATAATTCATATCTTTCAGTCTTTCTCCACTCTTCTTATTAGAAACACAAAGGATGTCATATTCTTCCTGCTTATCACGAGCACAATTTTATGAGGGAAGATCAGTTGCTTATCTCTTTTGTTCTTTTTTCTCAGAAATTCAGTGAGTTCACCATTATTATCAGTTTGTGGATAAGCACCTTGTAAATCAGTTGGCAAGAGTCGGTCTCATTCTTTTCCTCGCATCTTACTCCATTCGATGGGAAGACCTTCATTCCTTTCACTCTGTTAGTAATGTATGATTCATTCTTCCCTAATCCAAATAATTTGGCGACCAAGTCCGATAAATACCGTTCTTTCCCTGATAACTTTTCCCAGTTTGTTGGTGAAGCATAAAATTTTCTATTCTTCTCATCCTTTTCTTCAAGCTTTCTGTTTTTCTGGGCCTTATCGAAACTACTATTTCAAATCATAAATGAGTATGTTGTTGTCATAGGTAATTTGCCTGTGTACTTTTGCTTTTACACAACCAGTATTTTTTTCAATTCTCTATTCTTCAGTTTACCTTTTATTATGAATTTCTTGCAAATCAGATTTATTTAATCATAAAATGTATGTTGTTGTCGTCTCGAAAAAGTTGTTACTAAACCGGAAAAGAGTTTATCACCCCTCTTTCTCTTCAAGGCTTTCCTGGAAATTCAGTCAGAGGATCAACACCCATTGCCAGTCTTAATCTACTTGTAATCCTGTGCCAAAGGGTCTTTTTACTCTCACTCAGGAAATATTTTTATTTTTTAACAAAACTGAGAAGGGACATTATGCAGACCTCTATATGATTTGCTTCAGGTATCCTGCAAATAAGAAATTTATTGTTTGCCCCATTGCTTCCCTCTAACTGTGAATCGCCGACTCTTCTTTCACACTTTCCAACGGTTTTTTTTCCTTCTTTTTTTCTGAAAATACTTTTCTTTTGTTTTACTTAAAGTCTGTTTCTATTACTAACTAAAATCATCCCTTTTTCATTTTTTTGCTGCTCGTTATCCCCTTGCAATGTGAAAAGTTCTCACTTTTTTATAGAAAACGTCTTACCCAAATAGCGAAAGGAGTTAATTACTTTGTTTACATTGCTAAGTCTTCATTCCGCATAAGTACTGCATTTGTCCTACTCTGCAAATGACGAAATGTATCGCCATCCAATCTGTGCAGTTACACCATAATTAATCTTTCAGCCATTGGGATGTTAGTGATTTAAGTCTTCTTTATTTTTAGATATTGACGCTATATGACGTCAATCGCCGTACGTCCTAATTCGCAGAGATGATGAACACGAGTCTTTTATTTGGATTATCCTCCCATTACATTTTATAGCGCCAATAACCATTGCAGTTATGACGCCAGATAACTTATTTAATCCTTTTATCTCTGGAAAGCCTTGTTCCATAGCGTTTTCCAGTCTTTCTATTCTCATTGTTAATGGTAAAGCGTCGGTTAACAATTACGGGGTCAAAAGTTCGAATCTTGGTTTGTCTGTGGACACGGTTTGTCTCCCATTAATCAAACCAGAATCCGGAGTCGGCTGGGATCAAGTAAAGTAAAGGGTACGGTCCTAGCAAACTTAAAATTAGAACGGTCACCCTGGAATGAGAATAAGGATTATATATATATATATATATATATATATATATATATATATATATATATATATATATATATATATATATATTTATATATATATATAATTTATATATGATAGTTGGTATATATTATGAAATGAGGTCAAAGTATTGTTATTTGTTAATTACTGTTGAGAAAATGCTGTAAGACTGTAGTTTTTTTTTTAATAATAGTTCATTGGTATCCCTTTTAGTATTGTATCCATTCTCTCTCTCTCTCTCTCTCTCTCTCTCTCTCTCTCTCTCTCTCTCTCTCTCTCTCTCTCTCTCTCTCTTATTAAAAGTAGTTGTTACACTCACACTATAGTGTACAAAGATCCAGACCTGGAATGCGCATTGCTCTGAACACATTCAGACCGAACAGTTTTCTACACCTCATTTTCCATAACCAAGATAAAGTCATCTTTCATAAAGTGAAGGTGTTTCATTGTAGACCATTATCCACACTTTTCCCGTTGTAATAAGCAATCTCAATTTCCATTATGTCCCTAACTTTTTCATATTCTTTTCTTGCCTTATATTGCGTATATTTTTAACTTGTACTGTATTGCGAAATCGCTTTCTTTGTCAGGAGAAATGATGATGCAGTGAACCTTCTTTGGCACTTTGCTATTTAAGATTTTAACCTTCTTACCTTGTTATCTGTAATTCTCTATACTATAGTTCGAAATTTGTGCATATAAATAGACAATTTCGATTCTTGCGCATAAAAAGGAATATTGACATACTGTATATGTCACGAGGCACAGGTTACAAATACTTGAATACAAAAAAATCCTTTGATATCATTGTTATAGTAGTGAGATCGTTAATATGAAATGCTACAAGTTTGTTTGTAGAGAACCACCAACATAATTGTAGGGGGGTAATAAACCCACTCTACTATAATGTTCTTCATTGACTATAGGAGCCACTGGCGGCATTTAGAAAAATTACTGCATAAATTAAATGATTTTGTAGCAAGTATATTACACAAGTAAACGTTCCCTGATTGTTCGCAAATCTGGAAAAAAAGAGTTAAAGATAACAATGATCCTTTGTCCTTACTCCATGATATGAATAAAAACAATTACGGTTATAACAAAAGAAACTAATTTTAAACATATTGTTACCCTTGTCCTTTCAAATTACAGCAACATACATGCTAAGCCATTGAACAGCGTTAAACTATATCATTCGGTAAATTTATTGAAGATTTTTATGCTGTTATAAAGATCATATTTCCATATTTTGTCATTTCTATGTAGTAATTTATAAGTGATATGGAAGGTATTTTATTTTCGTCTACTTCAACTTGGCAATTTGGTTTTTTTATCTGTATTTTGTCTTTGTGAGTCTGAAGAAATAAATGGGAATAAAAAAATTTCACCTTTAATATGGCACCAGAATGAGTACTATTATATGAAAGTAGCTTTACACAGACTATAAAACTATATCAATTATGTCTGTTGAGATTCACAATATGCGTTATTTTTTATTTTATTTGATGGTTCATATAATCAAACAATCAATCATATCACATTAAATACTTAGAACCTATGCTCAATTCTGACACTTTATTTTTAGAAAATATTTTCTACAGTAAATATCAAAAACTACCTGAAATCTCTTTCATTATATTTGTTGTTTTTGCTGGGGAAGAGGAGCAAAAGTCCCTCTCGTGGAAATAAGTTGCAATATGATATGCATTATTCATTTTCAAGAAATGTCTCTTAGACACAGAAGTATCGGTTATTTATCATTATTATCAGTATGATTTCAACGAAAATGGATAGACACCAACATTCCTGCTTGACTTTAAAGATCATCTCTCGGAATTAGAATGGAAGTGACGCGAATTTATAAATTAATAAATAGGGAAAACATTTAATGGTACTTTATTTCAATGAAAACCATTCAAAGCAATAACGACCTGTAACGAAGTGCAAATACTGAAAGTCGTTTCTATTGATAAATTGCTGCGTTGGTGTCATATTCTCTCTCCAATGCTCGAAATTGTTTTTAACTGAAGCACTGTTGATTATCTCTCTCTCTCTCTCTCTCTCTCTCTCTCTCTCTCTCTCTCTCTCTCTACACACACACACACACACACACACACACACACATATATATATATATATATATATATATATATATATATATATATATATATATATATATATATATATATATATATATATATATAAAGCATTACTAGTTATTCTTCATAAGAATTATATCTTATTTTTCATACTATGTTTTGTATTGAATCGCATAATTTACTGGAAATCCAAATAACACTTAAAATAGCCTACGCACATCGCATGACCTTTAGCATTGTTAAAGTCATCATTGTCACTATTTACATGTAAGTTATCTGCTCTAGTCTGGGAGTCACTGCTACATTTAACCATTAACTGCTGATTCAAAGATGAAACCCTCGTTTAAAAAATTTCCATAACATTACCCGCTTCATATACTTGCGTGCAGAAAGCTCTAAAGTAGTGTGTCGAGCCCATTCACACACTATGTCATTCACCTCTATCTGGTTCTTCTATCCATTAAAGGCCTTCCGTTCTATTATCTTATCTATTCCATCTGTCCAACACTTTCTATGATTTTTTTCTCCACCTTCAACCAAAGGCTTATGAATTATACATTTCTTTCACCAGATTATAAGTCTTCCATTCTGTCCACATGTCCAAATCATTTCCAAACACACTGGTCTATCTGTTCTCCTCTGCTACCTTTTTTTATTGCCTTTTTCCTTTTCATATGTTTTGCAATTTCAACAACCCGTGCTATAAATACATTAAAAAAAGATTCGCATCAATAACATTACCTTTATTATCATTCAATATCCACAATTTTTATTTCCATAAATTAAATGTCTCTTCACATCTTCCAATCTTGGATGGTTCATGCAGACGCTCTTTCAAATCTTTTTCATAAACCAAAGTACTTCCCTTGTGTCACCTATTTAGACTTACTTCATCATCTGCTTTTATCCTGTGAAATAACAGCCATATGATTAACTTTCACGTACATATCAACTGCTTCCCTTCTTCAACAGATGGATTTATCCATTGCTCCTTCAATCTAATATTCTAATGAGTTTTTTCTTGTTTCATACATTTTAATGGCTTTTAATAGAGCAATCAGAGATTTATGACTCATGCATAAGGTTAATGGCCTAAGATCTATCTGCGATGGAAATTTCGTCAAAATCCGTCCATTTGTTTTAAGGTTAACTTTAAAATGGCGAAAAATGCAAATCTGGATCCGGATCATTTCCAAAATTCAATGAGGACGTCCATGACCTAAGATCTATCTGTTGTGTAGTTTTTACGTTATTTTTAGAATAGCGAAAAATGCAAATCCGAATCCAGAACTCTGATCCAGATCATCTCCAAAATTTATTGGAATCGTCTATGACCTAAGATCTATCTTTGGTGAAAATTTCGACAAAATCCGTCAAGTAGTTTTGATGTTACCTTTAAAATAGTGAAAAATGCACATCCGGATCCAGATTATTTCCAAAATTTATTGGGATCGTCCATGTTCCAAGATCTATCATTGGTGAAAAGTTTGTTGAAATCCGTCAAGTAGTTTCGACGTAATCTTGTCCACCGACACATACAAATTAATGAATAAATAAACTAGAATCCGGATCCGGATCATCTTCAAACTTTAATGAGGTCATCCATGACCTAAGATCTAACTGTGGTGAAAATCTTGTCAAGCTCTGTCAAGTAGTTTTGAGGTTATCTGTAAAATGGCGAAAGATGCCAATCCGGATCCGGATCTAGATCATCTCCAAGATTTCATAGGGTCGTCCATAATCTGAGAGCTATTTGTGGTGAAAATTTTATCAAAATCCCTCAAGTAGTTATGATGTTATCTTTAAAATAGTGAAAAATTCAAATCCGGATCTGGAATCTGGATCCATATCATCTCCAAAATTTAATATGATCGTCCATGACCTAAGATCTACCTGTGGTGAAAATTTCGTTAAAATCTGTCGTGTAGTTTTGACGTGATCTTTAAAATGGCGAAAAATTAAAATCCGGATCCAGTATTAGGATCCGGATCTGGATCATTTCCCAAATTTAATGGGATTGTTCATGACCTAAAATCTATGTGTTGAAAATTTCGTCAAAATCTGTCTGGTAATTTTGACGTAATCCTGTCCACAGACACAGAAATAAATAAATGAATAAACTCGAATATGGATCCGGATCATCTCCAAAATTTAATGGGATAGCCCATGTCCAAAGATCTATCCGTGGTGAAAATGTCGTCAAAATCCGTCAAATAGTTTTGCTGTTATCTTTAAAATGGTAAAAAATGCAAATCCGGATCATCTCCAAGATTTGAAGTGATCGTCCATGACGTAACATCTATCGGTGATGAAAATTTCGTCAAAATCTGTCTAGTAATTTTGAAGTTATCTTTGAAATAGCGAAAAATACAAAGCCAGACCCAGAATCCGGATTTGGATCAGGATCCGGATCATCTCCAAATTTTAATTTTTTCCATGACCTAAGATCCATCTGTAGTGAAAATGTCATCAAAATCCATCGAGCAGTTTTGACGTCATCTTTAAAATAGCGAAAAAAGCAAATCCAGATCCAGATCATCTCCAAAATTTAATGGGATCATCCTTGACCTAAGATCTATCTATGTTGAAAATTTCGTCAAAATCCGTCGAGTAGTTTTGACGTTATCTTTGAAATTGCGAAAAATGCAAATCGGGATCCGGTTCGGATCATCTCCAAGATTTGATGGGGTCGTCCATGACCTAAAATCTATCTGCGGTGGAAATTTTGTCAAAATCCGTCGAGTTCTTTTGACATAATCCTGACCACAGTCACAGAGACAGTCAAATTAATGAATAAATAAACCGACTCGATTCCATAACCTCCTTGGCGGAGGTAATACTCATAGAAACATAACATAGTGTACCCTTGACTCGTGAGTACCTCTCACACACTAATCTAGATATCACAGCTCATGTTTTGTTTTCGGTGATGAAATTTAAATAACTTTCAACAAACTACCTTCTCCCTCATACATCCTTAGTAACCTCTTCATTGCTTCTTGGTTATTTTTATTATAAGAGTTTTCTAGGCCCCTATATGCTCCTTACAGGCGTATTATCCCTTTACTCTCAAACGTTTAGCATCAGAAAAGCTGCGGGTGGGATGAAAACTTACATATGTTCAAGAATGAAAAGGTTGTCTATGGGAATCTAAATGTTTTTTAATTTAATAAACGAGGAAAATGGCGTTTATGAATGGGATTTAAATGCAGTGGTTTGGACCAAAGAAATATGAAGAGAATCGAGAATGATGAAAATACATTCTTGGTTTTCAATGAATTATATATTTCATTTTTTTCGGAAAAAATGAAATGGTAAGGGAAAGAGTGGCTAGAAAGGAAATTTGATGGATGAAGTGGTTCGAAGAGATGTGGAGGGATGTATATGCAGTAATAATTTTATGGTTGAATCGGAGCAAGGATAGATAGAAGTTTTGATTGAAGAGGAAGAGGTGATGAGGAATTTATAAATATGATTACCATGAAGGAAGATAGAATAGTATATAAAGAATATAGGAATGAAAATGGGCTTAGGTGATAGGTCTGCCCGTCAAGTCATCGGTAGCTATTGCCTGTTCTTCACTTGTACAAGCTGGATGGAGAGGGGAGGAACATTTGCGACAGTAAAATGGCTTGTTTCTTGCCTTTACTGCTCAAGAGTGACCTTTAAACCTCCTACAACTTCATTGGCTGATGCGATGATCAAGTGTCCTTGAATGGAGTATAGGTGTCAAAATATATATGTTGAAGTGCATTGCGTGACGGATGGCAAATTGGGATTATTAGCACCCAATACTCAAGGACAAGGTCTGTTGGGGACATAAGTATGTAAGTGTATATGAGAAAGAGAATGAGACAGAATACTGTATAAGAGTGAAAGCTAATCTCAATTAGCTGGGAAAAATTGTGGTACTTAAAGGAAGCAGAAGAGTTTTCATTGAACACCTTGATGACTTCTGAGAGAGAGAGAGAGAGAGAGAGAGAGAGAGAGAGAGAGAGAGAGAGAGAGAGAGAGAGAGAGAGAGAGCACTTAAACCTTTTACCCATACTTTTTCTTTCAGTAATTCTTATATAGGCTTCTAAGGAAGTTTATTTTTACGTAAATGCCCACTAGAGAGTATTTACTAGATAAATAGAATCAAAATTTTTAAACGTCAATAGCGTTATCAAACTTATTTCATAGTTGTTTGTTAAAAATGAATCATGTTATATTGCAACTTATACATGCATGATTTTTATGGTTGGTTTGATTGTCAGTAGGTGTGAACAAAATATTTTAACTAACATGTCGTGCAGTTATGTGCATGCCAACCATACCTCAATGCTATTGAATTATAAGGTGAAAAGTATTGCATAGCTGACCAGCCCGTAGGGAACAATGACTTCAAAAAATTATCATTATGTTTACGGTAATTCTGTACAAACACACTACTCCCAATGACTAAAACTATTTTTTTATGCATCTCTCATTTTATCTGCTTATGTAATATTATCTCCCTTCTTAGGTTTTTATGCCTTTTCATTAAGACACGGTTCGGTAACTGACCATACGACGGTAAAGTAAAACCCTGCTTTGGTTCAAATACTTTCTTAATTCTTTCAGGGGGTGACTTTAGTCGCTCAAGACCTCGGGGGACCCACTGGCCTAGGTGCTGTTGCGCGGGACCCGTCGCGCTACCGAAGGCTGGCACTGCTAAACACGTGGCTCCCTCAGGGCGACATCCTTTCATCTGCGTCAAATGTCTTTCAGCATATTCC
>NC_090725.1:257376317-257393817 GCF_036898095.1 Palaemon carinicauda | reverse complement strand
CCAACACTTCCTTAATGTCCTTCGAAGAAAGGAGTTCCTACGGTTCTCTCTCCTCCTCGCTACTGAGCTCTTACAATACCTCCGTATGTGTCATCTTCTGGAGCTTGATCAATTCCTCCTTCGTGAGCTCTTCTTGATGCTCCTTGTTCATGTCTACCTCATCTACCTCCAGGCCCCATGACCTTTCCAAGAGACACGATCTCCTCCAATACAATGAGTGCGGAGTCAGGCTGTGGCGTATCGAACCCTTTGAAGTCCCTTTAAGCTTCGGAATTTGGCACCATTTCTTTCCAATCTGAATTTAAGCTTCTTCGTGTTACACTATGCCATGCTTATACAATAATTTTAAGCCATGAAAAATAATGAAGTGGCCCTTCCAAAATTCACGAAGGGTGAGATTGGTGTTGTCTGTGACATCAAAGCATTTATTAAACAAATGCCTCATGTACAATTTCTTGAAGTTGGAAATGACCTGTTGCTGTTGGTCCATGGGCTGGAGGAGTGGCGTGGTGTTGGGTGGGAGACAAAGGACCTTGACGAACCTGAATTCATCAAGAATGTGCTCTTCAAGACGAGAAGGGTGACCAGGGGCATTTTCTAGGATCAGAAGACATTTTAACGGCAGGTTTTTCTCCAACAAATACTTTTTGACTGCCGGACCAAAGCACAGATTAACCCATTCTGTGAAGAAATGTCTCGTAACCCAAGCCTTAGGATTTGTGCTCCACAGGACTTGAATTTTTTCTTTCAAGATCCTTTGGCTCTTGAAAGCATGTGGGTTGTCTGGGTGGTACACAAGCAGTAGCTTGACCTTACAGTCACTGCTGGCATTAGCACACAAGGCTAGATTCAGTCGACCCTTCATAGGTTTATGGCTCAGCAGTTTCTTTTCCTTTGCCATGATGAATGTCCTCCTGGGCATCTTCTTCCAAAACAAGCCAGTTTTATCACAGTTGAAGACTTGTTGGTGTATGTAGCCTTTTTCAGCAACAAGTGAGGCAAAACGTTCGACGTACTCCTCCGTAGCTTTCACGTTGGAACTTGCTTTTCAAAACGAGGAGGCATTTTCTAGGATCAAAAAACATTTTAACGGCAGGTTTTTCTCCAACAAATGCTTTTTGACTGCCGGACCAAAGCCCAAATTAACCCATTCTGTGAAGAAATGTCTCATAACCCAAGCCTTAGGATTTGTGCTCCACAGGACTTGAATTTTTTCTTTCAAGATCCTTTGGCTCTTGAAAGCACGTGGATTCTCTGAGTGGTACACAAGCAGTGGCTTGACCTTACAGTCACCGCTGACATTAGCACACAAGGCTAGATTCAGTCAATCCTTCATAGGTTTATGGCTCGGCAGTTTCTTCTCCTTTGCCGTGATGAATGTCCTCCTGGGCATCTTCTTCCAAAACAGGCCAGTTTTATCACAGTTGAAGAATTGTTAGAGGATGTAGCCTTCAACAACAAGTGAGGCAAAACGTTGGACATACTCCTCCGCTGCTTTCACGTTGGAACTTGCAGCTTCCCCATGCCTCACAACCGAGTGGAGCCCAATTTGCTTTTTGAAGTTATCAAACCAGCCATGACTGGCTTTGAAGGTCTCCACTGACACCGATGTCTCTCCACTCTCTACTGCTTCCCTCTGTTTCAAGTCTTCGTAGATTACGCTGGCTATCTCCGCCAACTGCTTCTCCTTAATGGGACCGGCCGGCTCACCACTTAATAAGGTGACTTAAGACATCTCCAAACTGCAAAGGATTTTTGCCTCTGACCTTCAGTTTTGCAATGCCAGGGCGATTTATCCTTAAAGTTAGTGTTTTTCAAATTCTATCTCCTCCCTTGATAATTATTACTAAGATCTGGGATTACTACCCTATATAGACCTGATATAGAACTCCAATAATATGAGTTTTTTTTCTAAAAGTATTTTTTTTTGCCAGATATGAATTTTATCATTATGGTGAAAAAATAAACCCTAAAATTTGGGGAAAAGATTAAGAAAAAATATATGAAAAAAAAAATTGGGAAAAAGCTTCATTTCATTGTTTTATAATGTATTTCTAAGTTATATACCAAATTTCAATGCTATATCTTTAAAACGGGGGGAGATTATTGAATATGAAGGTCAATAGGTATAGTTTTGAGATACAGGAATTGAAAGATTTTCTTTGTATTTTTACAGACAATAATAATAAATCATGATTATTATGAATTTTATGTTCTTTTTGGGTAATAATTAAAGAAAACAAAGTTATTTATCCTAATGTAATCATAAATGAGGATCCTTTTGCTCAATATATTGCTTCTTTTAGCTCCTTTGAGGCAAGGCAGCTGCTTCTCTATCCATAACACTCTCTCTCTCTGCACTACCGATATTACCCTTTTTTGAACTCTTAATTGAGCGAATTTTCTTCTTCCTTATGTTTGCAAGATGTTGAAATTGTCTTTTCCTCTTAGAAATTATAAAATTCTTGCCAAAAATGAGAGAAACAAACGTAAAAATGAGTGAATGTGACAGGTCAAACTCACACATGTACTTTCTATGAGGTTTGTAGTAGGACTGACGGGCGAAGGGTGTAATTTACCGTATAATACATCGTTTGTGACTCATGGAAGGACTGAAAGGCGAAGGGTGTAATTTACCGTATAATACATCGTTTGTGACTCATGGAAGGACTGAAAGGCGAAGGGTGTAATTTACCGTATAATACATCGTTTGTGACTCATGGAAGGACTGAAAGGCGAAGGGTGTAATTTACCGTATAATACATCGTTTGTGACTCATGGAAGGACTGAAAGGCGAAGGGTGTAATTTACCGTATAATACATCGTTTGTGACTCATGGAAGCTATACAAATGCCATTGTTCACAATTTCAATTATCAAAATTAACAATAACAGAAGCAATACTGCATTTTCTTGTAGGGAATAATGTCTATGGTTTATTGAGTTACTTTTACTAATTACCCTGTAACTATGAAAGTAAGAGGAATTTTGACAAAATATTTCGTAAATGCATTCTCCATTGCCATATGAAGCTCAGTGAATTTTTTCAGAATTTTGTGTTTTTCTTCTTATACCCCCATATTGGCATTCCGGTCGGCCCCTTAATCCACAACAGAAGCCTCTCCATCTCACCATTTACATCACTTCGTAGCTTCCACAGGATGGTTATGCCTTTCGAAGGCTTTGTGCTCTTAATAGCATCCCTCTGTTTGAGGATGGTACATATTGTCGATGTACTACTCTGGTAATGGCGAGCCCGCTCAGACACAGAATACCACTCTCATGCTCTTTTTCTTATCACTGCCCTGTTTCCACTCGCTTACTTAGGACCCATAACTATTGAGTTAATTGTCCTAAATTAATGTTAAGAATAAGCAAGTAATGCCAACTGTACGGGCAATGCTCGCAGATGTGTACAGACATTGGAGATGATGCATCCATGCACTCGACCACCTAGCGTCAGCATCTGTAAGCGTGCTCATATCTCAAGTGTCAAGTGTTTGCTCGTATCCCAATGCAAAAATTTGCTCGCTGACTTACTCGTATCTCAAATTGCTCATATGTTGGGATGCTCGTATTTCAATGTGTCACTGTATATATATATATATATATATATATATATATATATATATATGTATATGTATATATATACATATATATATATATATATATATATATATATATATATGCATATATATAAATATATATATATATATATATATATATATATATATATATATAACAAAATGGATCCATAAAGATTGCAAACGAAGCAGGGGAAGGAAGAGAAGACGATAGATTGACGAGCTAATATTTTTTTTTACTATAGACTGGCATAGAAAGACCATAAATAGACACAAGTGGAAGGGTATGTCTGAGTCCCTTGTCCTGCAATGAATTATCAATGGCTGATGATGTATATATATATGTATATAAAGTACATATAAATTATATATATGCACATATACATACAGTCATACCCCGCTCTTTGTTGTCAATTCATTCTAAGAGGTCCCGACGAAAGGCGATTTTTGGCGTAGATCTGGTGTTGGCCCAAAAAGGTGACTGGTACTAGCCTTATACATGAAAACGTATGCATACATGTAATAACATTATAAAACCCTGATACCTATGTTAATAGGCTCTCAAGTCAACTACAGTACTGTAATTACTGTACAGTAGGATATTGAAAGAAATATAAGGTACTGTAAGAGAGAGAGAGAGAGAGAGAGAGAGAGAGAGAGAGAGAGAGATTAGTAAATTGGCCAAGGCACCAGCCACCCATTGAGATACTACTTCTAGTTAGTTAATGGGTCCTCTGACTGGTCAGATAGCATTACTTTGGATCCCTCTCTGGTTATGGATCATTTTCCCTTTGCCTACATATACACCGAATAGTCTGGCCAATCCTTTACACATTCTCTTTCCTCGTAACTTGACAACACTGAAATTACATAACAATTCTTCTTCTCTCAAGAGGTTAACTACTGCAATGTAATTGTTTAATGTCTACTTTCCACTTGGTAAGGATAGAAGAAACTTTTTAGCTATTGTAAGTAGTTCTTTAGGAGGACACTCCTAAATCAAATGAGTTGTTCTCTAGTGTTTGGTAGTGCAGTAGCCTCCGGACCATAGTCTTGGGTTAGAGTTCTTTTGCTTGAGGTCACACTCGGGCACGCTATTCTATCTTTTTTCTTTATTTCTTTTTCTCCACTGGGCTATTGTCCCTTTTAGAGCCTTAGGGCTTATTGAAGGTCTGGTCTATCCTGCTTTTCCAACTAGGATTGTATAAAAGCTAGAAATAATAATAATAATAATAATAATAACGGTAATAAAAGTACATACAGTACAATATAATGGCTCAATAAACTTTCATTATTGCAGTATTAACACATTACCCTTTCTCTCAAAACTTTTGTAGGGTTCTCAGAGTTACAGTACCACCATACAAGACTAATACATAGGAATGTGGTATACATGCCGTACATCCATCCTTCCTTTACAGTTCTGTACTGTAACATTAATGCTGACTACTTGTATCTTTAGTCAGACATTTGAATACAGTACAGATATTGCATCCACACACACAAAAGCCTCTTTCTCTCTCAAATTAAAAGATAAAAATTTTTGTATTTGTAAACAAGTGTATACAGTATCAGCAATGCTATAAAACAATTTGACTGGCTTGCAAATTAGATGAAAAATCTATCGCATGGCAACACTCCCTCCTGGTCTGAGGCAAGGTCGTAAAGGGCATTCGCCTCATCTCTTATGCTTGCATGATGTACCACCTACATGCTATTGCTGAGGTTATGGATGGCTGGATTGAGGCTACCCTGGCAAGACCAGCTATAAAAAAGGGCAGTGGAAGCCAATTGAATTGGTACACCGGTAAGCGAGATTATTGCATTCCCATTGGCTGTTCCACGATGCAATAATCTGTTCCCACTGTGCCAATTCGATTGGCTGCCACTGTCCTTTTTTCAGCTGGTCTTGCAAGCTGGCATAATATGTAATACACCTCAAATTTTTTACTTGACCTCAAATCATAATAACCATAATACTCATTTTCCTCCTTCAGAAGCTTTCGACCATTTCCCATCATCTATATAACAATGATAAAAAAGTCAGCAAGGACCATGTCTGACTTTTTCAACATATGCCTAGTTTAAAAACTAAAAGCACATTCACATGTATGCTAATGAGGTAATTATGTACATCATTCATACAGACATATCTCAACTCAGATTAATCATTTAAAGCATATCAATTTGAGACTTAGATATACCTTGTACCTTTCATTACTCTCAAGAAATTCAGTTTAGTCACGACTGCAATGTTTACGCTTTGTTAAGCTTCTCGGTAATTTTTTTTTTTTACCTTTCATTTTATCTTTTATCTATCATAGATTGAGCATTAAACTATCATATTGTTAACGTCCATTCGCGAAATATGTTTACTTCCATAGTAATTGTTTGACATTGGCCTTGACCTAAAGTAGCAAAATTAACAGTGCTTCGGTCGGGATGAATTTTCACACTTGAACCTGTAGCCTACTGGAAACTTCCCTGCCTGGAAATGTGTTGGACGGGAGTTCGAGACAGGCTGAAGCACGAAAGTTGCTAGTAGTGCCTCCAACCTCACCATCTTTGTGGGGTAGGAATGAGGGGTTTTGGGAAGTCTACAGTTCTATTTGCTGAGTCATCAGCAGTCATTGCCTGGCACTCCTGGGTCCTAGCTTGATGGAGATGAGCTTGGTCGCTGATCTTTATCGATGGTCAGTCTGGAGGACATTGTCCTGTCCCCTGTCTCTGCCATTCACGAGTAACATGTGTGTGTGCTGTTTGTATGTGGATGTGTGTATGTGTTAGTTAAACCAACATTCCTTCTATGAAAATGAAAGTAGCGGTTGAAGATGAATGAAAGGGAAGAAAATGTTGAAGCTGTTGAAATAAGTTCTGTGCATGGTATAGTTGATGTACGAATTGTCGATAGAGAGGAAAATTTGCGAAGATGTGGATGAATTGGTGAAAGGTTACCAATATAAAGAGATTGGAGATAGTGTTTTATGGTGATTCGCTCATCTGAGTACTTTAGGATAACCAGAAAGCTATTGATGAGTTATGTGTAGTTTTATGAAGCGACTGACGTCTTGGAAGTTTTATAGCATAGGGGATTCGTCCACAGTTTTATAATGAAAGGATGAATTTGATAGTTGCAGTCATTTCCTTTGGAACATCACTTGTTAAAGGGAATGAGTATACATACATATATATATATATATATATATATATATATATATATATATATATATATATATATATATATATATATATATATAACAGATTGATTTTAAGGAAAATCTGGATGTTTATTGTCATTTACTGAGACAAGAGTGAAAAGCCAGTATTTGCAGTATTGGAAATGAGTAATGCTACAAGGAGGCAGTGCTTGTAATGTCATGAAGATTCTGAGTGTATGAAATAGTACAAAGAGGTTCATTTTAAGAGCCTCAGAATCTCTCTGGCTTGGTTTGAAGAATGGGAAAGTATGCTTGTGCTAGGCAATTTGAGACCAAAGGGTGATGAAGAAAGATGAGTTGTTAGTGTATAAGGTGTTCCTGGTTAGATAAAACTGGAGAGACTTGTGAAAGTGGGTTTGATAGAGCTGTAAACATTAAGTACCAGATATCTGAATAGCTAATTAGAATCAACTTCATCCATAACGGAAATGAGACGTCATGAGTTGCGCAATCCTTTGGTTTAGCAAGGGAGGTTAGTTCTTACTATCCGCAAGAAATATTAAGGCTTAAGATTTTGCTCATTTTAATTTTTGAAATTGCGATAGAGATATAAGACTAGTTTTTATGAGAGAAGTTAACTCTATGAACAACTTTTGTTCTGTAAATTATAACTTAACAATCTTAATTTGATTTTCTCAGGCTCACGTTGTTAGTAAAATTGATACTAATGGCAACGAGAGACAGACTGCGTGCTTGTACAGGTTAATGATTTTTCTTTTTCTTTTTAATACTTTAGTGAACAAAAGTTGTTCAGAGAATAAACTTATCTCATATTAGACATCTATTAGCTCTCTGTCCCAATTTTGGAAAACAAAAAGAACAGAGCTTGGTCTTTAACATTAATTTTCTTACTGGGGATATTAAGAAATGATCTCCCCTGGCCAAGCACCAGGATTGCACAACATAATACGTCTCATTTCCGTTAGGCATAAAGAAGTTGATTCTACTTGTGTATCAAATATCTTATACTAATGTTATAGATAAACCCTTTTCAGTTCTCTGACTAGCGTGTAAGTACCATTATTTTAGACCCTCAATTTTTTAGATTTCTAACACCTTGTGACACGGGTTTTATGCAGCTAGGCACTTTGTCGCAAGAGGACATTAGATTTCTGACGACGTTTATTTTTCCCTCTTTATATTCATTTTCCTACTTTATCTCTAGCTTGTTCGTATCTTCTTTTAGGAAAAAAAAAGTGTCGTTAAGTACGAAGAGTGAAATATAAACTTGATGATCTGACAAAACTTCGTTATGATAATGACACTGCCGGGAATGTATGTTTTAATGTCATATTTGTGGTCAGTATTTTTTTCCGCTCTATTCCTAATTCTGGCGTTACTGTTATCATTATAATAACCCTTTAATCTAAGATCACTTATCATCCTTTGTGAAGAAGCCACTTCATGTTTGTTGTATTGACTCTTCAGAATTTATAACCATCGATTTTCTGGATACATAAAATGCTTACTAATATAGTATGGCTATTAAGAATTTGGAAGTGACAAATTGTCTATTTGAACATTATCTCCAATTATACCAGTCTTAGAGGCTATATCCTGTCCGAGAGGCAGGACGGGAAGTACAGTAACACATTTAAGTGATTCATTTTATTTAAATGATTCCTAAGTTTTAATGTTGCACATTTATATGTATAAAACATAAGCACTTAAACTTTCTGAAAAATTGCGAGAGACGGTAGAATTGAGATTTCTCTATTCATTTATTTTTCAAACCAACTCTCTCTCTCTCTCTCTCTCTCTCTCTCTCTCTCTCTCTCTCTAACGACCAGTAACTGGATATAACCTGTCAGTGGTTGTTGCCATTTGTAGATATGCCGTTTGGTGAGTATGCTCCTTCTGTGAATCACTCGTCCCCAATGCCACCACCTTCATTTGAACCTCGTGTGAAACTGATTGATCTTTCCGTGCGCTTTATGCTGCAAACTCGTTTCTTAGTGATGATGTTATGGAGCAATGCTGTCTGAGGTTTTGCTACTCACGATATTAAACAATGTTGCTGATAATTAAATGAATACTGTTGCTGGTCTAAGTAATAAAAACTTTATTTTTTACATACTAACAATAGTAATTACAAAACTTCAATCGTGATATACACACAGACACACACATGCACACTATGTATATATATACAGTATATATATATATATATATATATATATATATATATATATATATATATATATATATATATTCATCCTTACGGAGCTAGTCTAACAGAAGAGTAGATTACTTTATTCACATATTTTATTTGTGTATTTAAGAGATGCTTAGGTAGCTCGTAAGGTGAGTTCCCCTCAGTTATAATTAAGTAAATGTATGTAAATCACATTAGACTGTCGTCATTCATTTAGTTGTATTTTCATTCAGTTCCATATATGTAAATTTACGTTATTTTATTTCACGTAGTTTTGTTACGAAATCTTATGGAATATTGTTAAAAGGTATATATGACACACCAAGGTATAAACGCTAGGGATTGCATCATGTTTCCACGTAGTTGGAAGATGCATGAAGGTTCTAGACTGAAATTATTCTTTTTTTTAATGTTGTGAAAGGAGGTGGGCGGAGTTAGCTGAGAGGGTTGCCATCATCACACCACGATAGAACCATACTTCCAACGACCACGTTCACAACTGCCAAGTTGGCAACTTAACATCGTGAGAGGCTGCCCGGATCATGCCCCCACTCCACGAGAATGCATGAACTGGAAGTTTCTAGAATGAATTAGAATGATATATATAGGACTTACCCATGCTTAGGACAGAGAGATCCAGCCTGACCTTCCGAAAGAGCCAATGTCGACAGTCCTCTCTCTAGCATCTATATATCCACTACGTATTTCCTCTTAAACGTGAATAGTGTTTCCTCTCAAACGTGCATAGTGTTTTCTCTCAAATGTGAATAATGTTTATTCAAACCTTAGAATTTTTGTGGTTTAAGTTGAAAGAAGTGCAGTGTATTTGTAAGTACAGTTTATATTGTAAAAATTAATAGGTTGCTGTGACTGGCCCTGTGTGATTAGGTTAAAAAGTGAAGTGTATCTATTTTTGCTTAACCGTTGGTAACCTTGTGCGAGTCCAAAGGACGTAAGAGTAACAGATACGTATATGTAAGTGTGATGCTGATTTATTTACTATGGTATTAAAGTATCAACTTTTTTTCATTGATTGTCAAAATTAAATATTTTCCTAAATTAATTTCTAGTGAAACAAGTGATTGTATAATTTTTGAAGTGTCATTTTGTCTTAGTCTAAGGTCTAGTTCAGATTTAAATTTCGAGGGATTTATTTTTGCTATTGTTGAATTTTTATTTTGTATAGAATATATGTATATATATATATATATATATATATATATATATATATATATATATATATATATATATATATTTGTAAAGCGTGTATTATTCCGATCACCAATAATTAACTCAGTGCCTTGTTTGTATCCCTTGACTTAGAACCACAGTAAGAGATTGCTTTAAGAATATTTCCCGTTAAAAGTAAAGTAATCACCCAGTTTTGTTGTGAGTGTAACGTAAAGAGACGTTTAGATATTCATGTTCATATATATTATAGTCTGGAAGTTACGTTTATTCTCAGAGCTCGGAGGTATTCTCTTGTGTATCAGATCATGTAATATAAAACAGGTTAGTTTGGGAGCTCGGGGATTTACGTAATTCGCTAGTCGTGGTATATATATATATATATATATATATATATATATATATATATATATGTTTATATATATATATATATATATATATACGTATATGCGTGTGTATAATTTATGAATGAGTAAGTTGCTTCATAGACGGGGTATTGTTTCCTTGTAAACTATGTTTTCAGTTGATGTATGAAGATGAGCACGCATTTAATAAAATTTCAATAGCATCGGGTATTTTGCGGCCCTACACACATGGTTCATCAGCAGGTCGTTGACCCCTCTTCACCCTGTACGTTCTCCCCACTCAACCTTTATCTTATTTTCGTGTTTTTATCCGATATGGAGACACATCTTTCTTCGTCTTTCCTCTTCCTCCTTTCCAGACTTATGAATTACACTTTAACCTCTCAACCTAAGTTTCCCTCCGTAGGAGGTTAGTACAGACAGCGGTTCTCTTACGGTTTTACTGTAGGCATTACTTGAAGGTCTTTTCAGAATCCCGTTGGCTCTTATGAGCAATTACCTTCTATTGATTTTTACCTCATTTCTGACAGTGGATTTTCTCCCCAATGACATCTCGGGGCCAAATGTCCTCCCTGGCCCAAATTTAATCAATCTAAATCCTATTTTCCATGCCACACCTTTTCAAAAGTGTGACTTGATCACTCACCCTACTATCATTTTGTTCCTAATTAAAAGGAATCAGCCAGTAACACCCATCTTAATGACAATCATTTTATGATTATCACTTCTCGGGTTAAATTCATCTCTTTCCTTTTTTATTCTTGTTTTCTTTAGATTTTCCTTTACCATTGGACACAACATGTAAAGAGAGTAAACACGTACTTATATCATAATGAAAAGAAAATTATTTGGAAGACATTTTGTTGATGTGAAAGTCGTCATTCCAGTTTTTCTGAGACTAAACAAACTAGTTTAACTTATTGGTCCTGTGAAATTAAAGTACTTCTGGTGGATCTCGATGCTTTTGGAGGTCTAGACCCAAGGAATACTTTTCTTTCTCAGCTCCTAATTTGCTTGATATTGTTCAACAGTTAGCAAGAATTAAATTTTGTGCTAAGAGAATTGGTAATATTACTACTTGAGGTAAATGTATGTGTGGGAGCTGTAGCCTTGGTGATATCCACCCAATTTCCATAACTCCTATATTATCTAAATTTTTTAAACGTCTTGTGGCAAAATGTCCATATAGGTATGCTGAACGTGATAATTTGTTCTGTTCTTTGGAATTTGGCTTTCTCAAAGGCCTTTGAAAGTGAGAAGCCCTTCTTACCATAGCTAAAGAGTTCTTCTTCTTCTTCTTCTTCTTCTTCTTCTTCTTCTTCTTCTGGACCTGCAGGCGTGATTAGAGTTATACCAATTCTCATCTATCCCGTGATTCAATTTCCAGTGCTGTACAGTAATCCCTTGATTGTAGCCAGGAAGTTTCTATGATTGGCCATGATTTTAGTGATGCCTTTGACCGTTTTAATCTTGAGGCCTTTGTTTTCATACTCAGACAGTTGGGAGTGGGTGGGTCTTTTTAAGGAATAGATTGCAAAGAGTACTTGCTAACGGACAACTTAGTGAGTATAGAAATGTAATATCTGGTGTTCCTTTTGGATAGTATTCTTGACCCATTACTTGTCATACTATATACACTTTGTATGTGGTTTGGCCTAGAAAACGAGTTTGTTGCATATGCAGATGATGCTACTCTCTTTATTTAAATTTTATTTCCTAAATATAGACCTGGGGTTGGTAAAGCTCATAATGGTGATCTTGCTAAAATTAGTGCATGGTGCAAATTATGGGGCATGAAGTTGAACTTTAACAAAACTAAAAGTATGATTATAAGTAGGTCTAGGACAGTAGTTCCTCTACATCCAGATCTTTAGATTGACAATATAAACTATATAAAACTTTAAAGTTTTAGGTGGGTTTCTTGATTGCAAATTTACGTTCAGTCTGTTTCTTCTTCAATTACACCAAAAAATATTTAATGAGAAAGTATTTTAAAAAAATTTTGTTCAATATACCCTAAAGAAATGTTTTCATTCTACCTTGTTTCGAGTATTGTTCTCCTGTATGGTCCCCAGCGACTGAATCTCATCTTAATTTATTGGACAAAAACTTGCCTTCTTTTGAATATCTTATTCCTGATCTTGATATTAATCTCTAGCAAGGTCGCTCAGCTAGTTATTTATGCTTATTGAATAATTCTGACAAACCTTTGCATTCAGATCTTCCTAGACTTTACCATCTCTGTACGTAGTATTAGCTATGCAGTTAATTCTAACAGTCTTGCCTGCTCCAACATAAGTGTCAACCACTCAGCATTATAGAAGTTTTATTCCAGCTTTGACCAAATGGTGAAATGATCTTCCTAATCTCGCAGTAGAATCAGTAGAACTTCAGAAGTTCAAACTTGCAGTGAATGTTGAAGAGATTGACATAAGTAACTCTTCATATTTTACATATTAAAGATCTAGTTTAACGTTGTTACTGGTTTTTAAATATTTAATATTTTACATTTATATTTTCAATGACACCAAGAGCAGAAAAGGTATTAATGGAATGGAGAGCTGTAAATTGTAGATTGTTACTTGCGAAGTTTAAATCAAAGCAGTGCAATGTGAGTGCTATAGTTTGATGAGCACCAAAAAATTATTTCCCCGAAGAAAGGAAAGATTACTAGTATAAAGAACTGCAGATTGTAATGGATGATATCCCAGAGAGTTATGAAAATTATGATTGGCGACTTCATTGCTAAAGTTGAAAGGAATAATCAAGGTATTGAGAATGTACTGGGTGTTGAGGGTCTAGGCCCATTTTATAAGTTTTTGGTCAACAATCTTTTTATTGGAGGTACTCTTTTCCAGCACAATGACATCCACAAATATACATGGACTTCACCATGTGGCAATTATAAAAATCAAAAGATCACATAGCCATTAATAAAGAGAGAAGGAGGAGTGAGAAATTCAAGAAGCTATAGAGCTGCAGATATTGGTTGTGATTACCAGCTCCTCATTGGCACACTGAAATTAAAACTGAAAGCACCCAACAAAAATGTGAATAGGTTTGATACAACTAAGCTTTTAGAAGATGAACACAGAGAAACCTTTTCAATTGATTGTAGGAATCGATTTGCAGTCTCAGAGACTTTAGGAGACGAAGAGCAGAGAATTATTGAAGAATGTTGTGATATTAAGAACATATATCAGTCAGTTGGTATTGAACTTTTGGGGCATGCAGTTACAAGGAGAAAACCAGGGATATCAAATGATACTTTGGATACTATAAAAAAGTTTTTGAAAGTTTTTGAGGAAGTATTAAAAATTACAAGGTATAGCATGCTAAGTATTCCAGTACTGATAGTGAAGGAATGGCAGGAGAGAATATTTAGACAGGAAAGCAGATGAGGGTGACAAAGCTATGACCTCAGGTAGTGGCTATGGTGTAAGAAATGCTCATAGAATTAGTAATGAAATATCTACTGGGGAAAAGAAGAAGAAATATATACCCATCAAAAAGAGAGATAGCAAGTGTAATGTTAATGTTAGTGGAGTCCTATCAAATGAATTTCCAGTGAACAGTGGAGTACTCCAATGGAATGTGTTGTCACCTATGTTATTTATCCTCCTCATGGATTTTGTAATGCATAGAACGATAGGGGATGGTGGAAGATAAATAGAAGAAAGACAGAGATAATGAGAACGGAATATGCAATAGAAGAAGAAAGGGCTAATGAGGTGGAATCATTTAAATATTTAGGACATATGATCTCTGATACAGAATCTTTGGAATTTGAGTTTAGTGAAAGATTGAGAAAAGCAAATCATACAATGGCTATGTTGAGTAAAATTTTTAAATCAGATCCGTTGAAATTACATATAAAAATCTGGCTATATATCAATTTATTGAGATCGGTGTTACTGTATGAACATGAGTCGTGGTATGACAGTGAAACAATATCCAACAGATTTTCTAGATTTGAGAACAAAGCCCTCAGAAGAATATTTGGAGTTAAATGGCATGAAAGGATTAGAAATGAAACTATAAGAGAGATTACTCGAGTGCTATATGTGGATGAGATTATGGTTAGAGATTAGTTCATCAAACTTTCAACTAGGCTCCACAAGGCACTAAAGGAGTTTGAATTACTAGGCCTACATGGCTGAGGACTATAAAGCGTGAAGTTTGAGATGATGAATGGAGAAATATTGATTTAAAACCTCAAGACGACTGGCGAAATCTAACCGAGGCCCTTTGCGTCAATAGGCGTAGTAGGAGATGATGATGACTGCTCATATATAAATATATATATATATATATATATATATATATATATATATATATATATATATACATATATATACATATATATATATACATATATATACATACATATATATATATATATATATATATATATATATATATATATATATATAAACAGTATATAGTAGTTCATTTATTTCCTTTTATCTTTTCCTAACTGGGCTATTTTCCCTGTTGGAACCCTTGGTCTTAAGGCATCCTGCTTTTCCAAATACAGTAGTGTTTTAGCTTGGCTAATAATAATAATAATAATAATAATAATAATAATAATAATAATAATAATAATAATAATAATAATACAGAACAAATCGATACCATGGACTACGCTATTCGATAATGTCAATGACGAATTTTGCTAGAATAAATTTTAATTAACTAAAAGCTTTGAACATTTTGAGGACTATAGTGATCCGTATTTAAGAATTAAATGTCAATTACGCATAATTCTCGGGCAATGAACCTCACTATCGTGATTTATGTCTCTCTTGTACATTTATCGGTCGTCTTTTCTGGTTTAATATCTGTTAGTGAATCATTGCTTTAATTGTAAGCAAACTGTCTTGTCTTATTTACCTATGTGAAATGCTACCACTAATGCGTTAGGCTCTAATAAGGATTGTGTATATAACATGAACAACTTGCTCTCGGTATTTTTCTCTTTTCTTTTTCATATTTAAGGTGTCTTTAAGTAACTTTCAACTGGTATTGCATAACAATACACCAAATGTATATATATATATATATATATATATATGTGTGTGTGTGTGTGTGTATATACATATATATATATATATATATATATATATATATATACATATATATGTATATATACATATATGTAATAGATATGCATATATATATACTGCATATATATATACTGTATATATATATATATATTTATATATATATATTTATATATATATATATATATATATATATATATATAGGCTATATATGTATAGTTCACAATAACATATATGTGCGTTTCAAACTGTAAACAAACCGAAGAAATTCTGCCTTCGTTTAGAGGCCACGACTTCATAATATGTTCCTGCAAGGCGTGCCTTGCTGCTCGTAAAAGAGGCTAAAGTGGGCGGTAATTGGTGGGATATGGAATGGTTTGTTGGAAGCACTTTCTTAGCTCCTTAGAAGGGAGCGGATGTCTTATCAGTCGGTTGGCTAGCAAGCCAAGGACACCGCTAGCAACTGATTCTAAAAGAATATGAACTCTCTCTCTCTCTCTCTCTCTCTCTCTCTCTCTCTCTCTCTCTCTCTCTCTCTCTCTCTCTCTCTCTCTCTCTCTCTCTCATTAAACTTTATAGTTATACAATAATTAGATACAACAATCCAAAACACAGGGATACTCTTTATTTACTATCTACCTAATATAAGTGTTTGTAAAAGCTTTTGGAATTATTCTTGACTTTTGGTATACTTTTTGTAAAATATACAATGAAACGATTTTGGGTTTTATGATAATTTTTATTGTTGAATATATTTATGTTTCCTGGCGGATAGGATTAACTTTCTAAATAATTCAAATATCCATAATTAATCATATAATTATCTCTGCTTAGGATATAATCATCTTTGCGCGTTGATATAGTTATCTTGATTCAAGCATACATTTGTTTTTCTTAAGGTATATAAATATCTTTACTCAGTGAGACAACTATCATCCCAAACTATAAGGTACAAAATATCAAACTTTAAAGATGAAATTGTCCTTGACTCCAAGGTCTCCGGGTTGGATACTGTAAAACTATCTTGGAACTTTCTTATTCAATTGTCTTAAAATCTTGTGATACAATTACGATACCGCGCCCGGCGGAACAACGTTCTTGCTGGCTGTAAAATTCGACAGATTCGTTTGAAACTTATCCCAGTCGGCAAGACGCCGCCCACCGAAACTATCTCTACTTTATAGCGCCTCAAAATTGGCTTCCGTTTTGAGCTGCTCTCTCGTGAGCGTGCTTTCTATTTACTTTTATATATTAATTTGTCGCTTCATTAATATATATGTACCAATATAATAAATTTAATTTTTCTTACCAACATGACTTTGTGTCATAATGTTATTCATTGATATATTTATTTACTTGCACAGAGTATTACGATTTTTCTTATCATTACGATTTTAATAATGGGAAATTACATGTCTTCTCAATTTGCGACATTTTTTTGCAGCAAGATGGTCATCCGCTTAGAAATAAGGTAAATTAATAAACACTACAGTAAATTAAAAAAAAAAAAAAGTTTCATTCGTATTCATCTTCTGGTTACTTATTCAAATATAAGAAAATAGGCAAAATATCCTTTTGCAGCTTCGAGGGGCCAGCAGTATAAACGTCATCAACATTGTCACTGAATTAATAAGTTGGTCTGTCATATTCATCTCTCTTTTGTTGTGCATCATTCCATTTCGTCTTCATTAATTTTGTCTTATCTCTAAAGTTATCATCACCCTCTCCACCACCCTGAGACAATTTGCAAGTTCTCGCCAAAACTAACAGATATGAAAGAGTAAATTCCAATTGAAAACTACAGAATGTGAAGGGAAAACTATATGAATTTAAAATCTGAATAGAAAAAGAACCTTAGGTATCTTTTTCTTTTTCTTGACTTCATATAGGGGTTAAGCTCAAGGTGCGAGCAGTCTTATAGATGTTCA
>NC_090725.1:257361317-257371317 GCF_036898095.1 Palaemon carinicauda | reverse complement strand
GCATATAGTGAATTTATTGGTGAAATGACTCTTCATTTCAAATATCGTTATGAAAAATATTTAAAGAATTCCCTATTGGCCGCACAAAGCCCAGAGGTTCGTATCTGGTCTCTTATCTCTCCGTTCCTGATTCCCTTTTTCTTCTTGTTATTCAACCTCTTCTAATTTACTTCGTGGTACAATTGCCAGATTATCTTCCAGTTGCACTTACGGTCCCCAACGATATATAGCCCAAATTCCTAATCCAATCTAATCCACTGATGAAGTACCCGTGTTGGTTCAATCCGTATAAATCTAAAACAACCAGCACCAAACCAAGATTTTTTTCAATAAAAATCCCAGTGAAGTGGCACTGCTGTGTCCCAAGGGTTGGTTGACAATTTCCAATTATTAACCAATGAGGGAATAGCATATGCGGGTTTCGAGGAAGAAGCCTTTCCATGATGGTCCACCAAAGTTTAGGCCGAATCATGCATTGTAGATTTTTTTTTTTAATATCATAACAGTATCCACATAGATTTACATCTCTAGGTTTCACTGCGACTTTGTCTCAGGTTTTAGTTCGCTCGTTCGTTAGATTGCCTGACCTTTTTAGCTAAACCACATCAGGTTTTAGTGGTTTGACTTGGATCATTTTTATTGGTATGTGCTGAACTGGTTATTTAAATGCCTGCCTATATCGATGTTCTTAAATTAGGTAAATATTTAATTTAACAAACATTACGAATCGATTTATTATTTCTTAAATGTAGACAGCCGATAATTAATGTGCTTAGGGTCGGCGTTTTAGGAACTGGCGAAATCTAACTTAGGTCCTTTGTGTCAATACGCGTAGGAGGAGATGGAGGAGATGATAATAAATAACATAAAACTTTTGGGCCTCCAATCTAAGTGCTATCTATGATGGGAAGTGAAAGGGACGCAATCCACGTATTAAGGCGGAAATCAAGCCCGAGAAATCTTGTCCCATTTGTGAAATATGCCCGAAATTATTATTCACAATTTAAAAAGAAAATAATCATCAGCCAGTAACTCACAATATTATAGGCTACTTAATAATAAAGAAATTAACAATTTTTAACGAAAATGTAAATCAAGTGTGTCATTTATGACACCAAAGCCAAACAAATGGTTGCTTGCTTACAATATAAAAATTTTGCAGTCTTGTAAGAAATGCAGGGTTAGAAGTAAGATGTTGCAATTCAATGGCTTTAACTTGAAAGAAAAAAAATCACTGCTACGATTGAAGGCATAGTACAAGACGCCATTCTATAGATTAATACTGTTTTATGCTTAGAAAGGATATTTTACTCCTCATTTCCATTTACTGAATATTTAAAACTTAAATTTTCTTCTCCCAAAAGATCAGTTTGAAGGAATTAACTACAAACGATGATACACCGCAAGAATCTCAACAAAGGCCCCGATTATTTACTACCTTGTACTGTGAATTGCAAGAATCCTACAAGGGAGCGTATTTGAAAGAAGTAAAGAGAGCAGAATCACATGGCGATATTATTGGCATCATGTACACATGTTCATGGCAGAACCAAAAACAAATGTAATTTATAATAGAAAATGGGTCAGGCAGAGCACTGATTGACACTTCTTTAAGAAATTAGATGAAGAATAAATGAAAAGTTGTTCCCAGATGGTATGACATGTATAATTGTGTATATAATGATGGGATATCAGCAAAGCACTGCCCACAAAAATATTTTTTTTTTGTACAACCATGCCATTATTTACTGATAATTTAGTTTTCGTGTGTCTGTTTGTATTGGAAGGAAGTTTTCCTATTACACAATTCTCACAGCATATTGGTTGTAAAGAGTCCCTCCAGCCCATAGCAGTGGCCACTTTATAGCCTTATAAGTTACTTTTTTCTCGCTCTCTTTCATCAGTCGTACTATTCAACCTCTGAAAAAAAGAGTGGCGCTGAATGGCTTCCCTAGCCCCAGCACTTGGCCTTATGGCCCAAATTCCATGCGACCATTTATCCATAAAAATAGCGGTTGATCGCGAAGTGTGAGAAAATTCGTCTCAGGAACAGTGCTTAAAATAACCATAACAAGAAAACAAGATCAAATCACAGATCAAGAAATTTGTTTCATCTTCACAGCAAAGAATAACCCCTTTGATACAAGACAGCTTGACATCTTTCCACTTCAGTGCTTTAAAGAGGGAAAACAGATTTAGCATAATAAAGATAAAAAAAATAGCAAATAAAAGGAAATAATTGAATAAAGATAAAAAAAAACTTCTTCTAAATATGTACCTTTAGAGTTCGAAAGGTTGATACATCAAAAGTAGATAAAGAAATGACAGGGTGTGTGTGATCTCAGACTCGCCCGAGACACAATTCAAGTGCATTAAAGCAACGGATCCTGAATCGTGTGAAGGTTGCCTGCTTAGTCGTGCTCCACCTGACTTAAGAAAGAAAACAGGTTATGACCAAAGGTATATTTCCTGGTTTAAAAGGAAGGCATTGGAACTTCATCGCTTCCTGTATGAAGTCTTCTGCGCCGGCATTAGATAGAAATACTTAGGCGTGACACAGAAAACAATTATGTGATTATATACAAAAAGAGGTTCACAACGATCGTATCGTATTATTGACTCTCTCTCTCTCTCTCTCTCTCTCTCTCTCTCTCTCTCTCTCTCTCTCTCTCTCTCTCTCTCTCTCTCTCTAACAGAAACTTGTAAGTTATGTGACTGGAGTAGCTGTATTAATACTATCACACCTCGTAATGCCGTTATTGAATCTTACGCAGTGTGCTTTAGGCATTATTTAAGGTCTTTGTAGAATTCCTTTGTCCCTTAGCTGCACTTGTTTTATATTCTTAATATTTACTTGGAGGAGCCCTCCTTCCTCCAAGACTTTGCCTCCGTCCACGCTTCCTTTCTTCTATCTTGCTGCCCAAGCTCTTTCATCTTTATAGTGGAACAGCAGTATTTTCCTACATTTGCATTTCGGGAGCTGAACGGCCTCACAGGCCCTCCCGCCAGACTTTAGCTTATAGCCTAAAATAGTAAATCTAATCCAATCATTTTTTAGTACATAACTATCTTGCTAATCGGAATATCACAGGAAGCAGTGATATATATATATATATATATATATATATATATATATATATTATATATATATATATATATATATATACATATACTGTATATGTGTGTGTGTCTGTACATAGATGTATATATAATATGTGAGGTCTATGAATCGAATTACAAGTTTAATGCATAAGTCGCATATAATGTACATCCAAGTTTCCAACAATGTTGCGTGGTCGGTCCAAGAACAGTAGTGGGTAATTATTGAACAGCGACTGTGAGCATGTAATGTAGGCATACTAGGCGAGTGCAAACACGTCTAAAGGGAATTAGACGCGAGAGTCTTAGTTTTAAGAGCGAATGTATAAATATTATGACGGTGATATTATAATCATTGCTATCATATCTAAATAAAGTTTAGATTCAAGTCGTAAGATATTACTGGACGGTATTATTAGCACATAGAACAAATTATTTCAATCAAATTGTGGCTTTATATATTCAAAAATTGAACTGACAGACTAGTATGTCGCCACGAAGTAAAAAGAGTAATGCCGTGTGAGAAATATCCCTCATAGCGTGACTCAGTTTCTTGAATGACCACGCAGTCAATCAAAAGAAATCTCGTCTCTTCGCGTCAAGTGGGCATACGGACGGCCACACTGTAAATTGGTCCTTTTAGGGGGCGACATTCATACCATGCCACGCTGCGCTGGCCTCGCACGGCATCCTTTTCTTACTCTTCTTCACCTTCGATCCGAATGAAGTTTACGTCACCTTCACTGCATTCTAAGACTTTTTTTTATTAAGTTTTTTTATATGCTCTTAGTTGAGTTGTTCTTGATAATTTGTCGCCTTCGTCGCATTGTTTTGATTATATTAAATTTTGTTTTTCCTTCTTCCATTGAAAAAGAATGAATAAATCTTTCTTAAAGCTCTCTTAGTTTAAAAATGTTCTTAATTTCGTCATCATCACATCCCACCTAAAAAAAAAAATATTTTCTTATATTATTTGACTTATTTACTAAGACCGGGTGGTCCTTGCCTTTCTGTTTTCAATGAAGTTATCCCCTTGTTCTTCTAACCTAATTATCACACTTTTCATTTTTATGTCGTGCGATCACTGCCAACTTTAGTGTATCTCTAAATTGATGCCACATCGAAGCGAAAGGAGAGACAAAGAAGACAAAGAAAAACAAATTCACCAAAATAAGTTTTGCACAAAGTGACTTGCGCTGCAAGTATAATCCCCGTCCTCTTTTCGGAACCAAGGCATTGGGTTAACGATCTCCGCACACTATCCTTCTTCTGTTGCATGCATATATATATATATATATATATATATATATATATATATATATATATATATATATATATATATATATATATATACTGTGTATATATATATATATATATATATATATATATATATATATATGTGTGTGTGTGTGTGTGTGTGTGTGTGTATACACATTACACTTTTCCTTCGTATGTGGGTGATTCCAGAAAGAAATAAAACGTATCAGTCAGGATAACATTCATACTTTAATTTCTAAGCCCAGAACAAGCACTTTAGTAATAACAAAAATATTAAAAAACGATCCGTTCCATATATACTGACACAGAAAACTCATCTGCAAAGCGTCCTACCGCTTGCACACACTGCGGCATTCACCTCTTGCAAACATTCAAGTGCATTATTAAAGGTCTTCGCAACCCTCTGTCTATTCAACCCTATCTAGGTTTTCCTTTTTGTCATTCTCCTCACGTGGAATTACCATTTCACAACACTTTGACCTTTCTTTCAAGAGTGCTAGCATATGATACGACAGCAGTCGGATACGCCAATTAATCTGACAAATCTTCTGATGTCATTTATTATTATTATTATTATTATTATTATTATTATTATTATCATTATTATTATTATTACTAGTAGGCTATAACCCTGGTTGGAAAAGCAAGATACTTTAAGCCCAAGGGTACCAACAGGGAAAAATAGCCCAGTGAGGAAGGAAACAAGGAAATAGATAAAATACAAGAGGAGAATGAACAATCAGTAGAAAAGTTTTCAAGAATAGTAACAACATTAAATTAGATCCTTCGCCTATAAGCTATAAAAATTTAAAAAGAAATAAGAGGAAGAGAAATAAGATAGAAGAGCATGCCCAAGTGTACACCCAAGTAAGAGAACTCTAATCCAAGACAGTGGAAGGCCATGGTACAAAGGCTAAGGCGTTATCCAATACTAGAGAACAATGGCTTGATTTTGGAGTGTCCTTTTCCTAGAAGAGCTGCTTGCCATAGCTAATAGCTCATCTTAACAGTTTCAGCCTTATATTCTTTCATTTGCATTCATCATCCCCCACTTCACTTCCGTAAAGGAGAGCTGGCTTAATAAAACTGCATATATTCTTATGTTAACTTCCATTGATAATTCACACTATTTGATTTTTTGTCTTATCCATAAGGTTGTTGGAATTCAATTAATTAATTTATCTTTTTTCTATATTGTTGGATAAATAAGTATAAAATTTATTTTATATTTTTTGAAGATTCTAACAAAATATACAATTATGCTTTCTCGTGGATATCTATGTACAGCATAATGTTGAATTTTATTTGATTGATTATTTTTCTGAATAATATTATTCATGCAAATGTGTTGAAATATATATATTTCTTTTTGAGTTTCTTCCTTCCATGTAATGTATATTTCAAAGCTCCCATATATGCCTAAAACTTCTTCCCACTTATCAGTATCCCGTTGGCTGGTTTAGCTCTTTGGTTCCCACCATTTTACTTCTGTATTTTTCTGCATATACTTTGTTATCTTTTTGGAGAGCTCTTCTCTTTCCCTCTCAGGTTATTGTTTATCTACTGCAGCTTTCCATCTGTCTTTTGTGATTTTATATGCCCATTTATTTTATACAGAATGGAGGACATTCCATTATTTCCAAAATATTTTCTTATTACAGTCTGTTTTTATACCAAAGTGAGTTATATTTTCCACAACTTTGATTCCTCCTATGTGATCTGGTAATTCCCACTTGGATAGAGCGGTGTGATTTTAACTTTGGAGACGCAAGTTCAAACCCTGAGAAAGAGCTGAGGTTTGGTTCTCCTCTTCATATATAAATCCGGAAAAGAACTACTAATTTTTTGTATACAGACGCAGACGCACACACACACACACACACACACACACACACACATATATATATATATATATATATATATATATATATATATATATATATATATATTCGTAGTACTTTGGCCAGGGCACCAGCCACCCACTGAGATACTACCGCTAGAAAGTTATTGAATCCTTTGACTGGCCAGACAGTAATGCATTCGATCGCTCTCTCTGGTTACGGCTCATTTTTCTTTGCTTACACATACACCGAATAGTCTGGCCTATTCTTTACAGATTCTCGTCTTTCCTCATACACCTGACAACACTGAAATTACCAAACACTTCTTCAAATAAAGGGGCTAATCACTGTATTGTAATTGTTCAGTAGCTACTTTCCTATTGGTAAAGGTAGAAGAGACTTTAGCTATGGTAAGCAGCCCTTCTAGGAGAAGGACACTCCAAAATCAAACCATTGTTCTCTAGTCTTGGGTAGTGCCATAGCTTCTGTACCATAGTCTCACACTGTCTTGGGTTAGAGTTCTCTTGCTTGAGGGCACACTCGTGTACTCTATTCTGTCTTATTATTTTTTCTCTTCCTCTTGATTTTTTGAAATATGTGTTGGGCAGCCTTAATAGGAGGGCCATGGATGCGTTGTGTTTTATCAAGAAGTTGTCTTTTCCTTATCTGATTCTTTTTCTTCTTAATACCATCCTTACTGTCCTCCCTTCAGTTGAAGTGGCTATCCTGGAGGGTATTTAGCCTTGTATGGTGTATCGGCTCCTCCATGTTGACCAGTTTTTCCAACTTTTTTGTACAGTCTATGGGTTTGATCAATCACTTTATTTATATTTCTGTACATGTGGTTTTTGTTATTATTCTTGTTAATCTAGTTTTTAAGTATGATGTCTCTTTTTTATTACCATTAATTCTTATGATGTCTGGAGACATTGAACGAAATCCTGGACCAGTATGTCCTAGATTTCATCAATTTCTTCTACTGTATTGCAATATTCATGGTCTTCATGCAAATAGTCAAGACCTTACAGTTGCGTCCAGACAGTATGATATTCTTTTGTGCTCAGAAACTTTGGTTTCTAATATGAGGCACTCATCTGATCTCCGTATAACTGGTTTTAAGAAGCCAATAATGTTGAAACGTGATGCCATCCCTAGGGCCAGGGGAGTGGCAGTGTATATTAGGACTGAGTACCCTGCTTCTCATGAGTCCTGCTATGAATGTGGATGTCATGAGATTCAGGTAATAAAAGTTTGTCGCAGGCATAACAACTTCTATTTGTGTTCGATCTACCGGAATCCAGACATGGATGATTCTATCTTCAATTGTCTTCTCACCAATATGGCTAAGATACAAGATGATAGAAAGGCCTCTTTTGTCTTTATTGGTGATTTCAATGCTCACCATAGGGAGTGGTTAAGTTCTGTTTCTCCTAATGATCGCCATGGCTTAAGAGCTTTAGACTTTGCCTCTGAATCAGGCTGTGAGCAAATCAAAAGTGAAGCTACTCACAGATCTGGTAACTGCTTGGACCTCGTATACACTGACTCCCCTGGCGTTATAACAAGTAAGGTTGGTTCTCCAATCGGGACATCTGATCATGCCTTGACTTCATTAGTAGTGAAGACTGAGCAGCCTGTCCCTCATGTATCATACTTAATGTAAGATTTTCATGAAATCTCAAGCAGACTGGAATGGGATTTTGCTTTATCTATTGGGCTTGAATTGGTCACAGTTGTATATTAGTGTTGATCCTGTTGTCCCTTTGAATGAGAATCTAGTCAACATAATTGATAGGCGTATCCCTTCTCGTGTGCTAAGGTACCGAGTGAAAGACAAACCGTGGTTCAATGATGATTGTAGACGTGCTTGTTTGGAGAAGCAGGAGGCCTATCATCTTTGGAAGCATAACAGATCAGATTTGACCTGGAATAACTATACTCAGCTTAGAGCTTTTGCTCAACTCAGAGAGTTAATGTTTCAACTGAAGAGGAATACAATCTAACCATAAAAGAAACCCTTTCTGGTACAACCCAGGAATATAAGTGGTGGACTACCCTTAAATCTGCACTATTTGTTGTAGATGCAACAGTTCCTCTTTACTTAAACCAAATGGCTCAATCACTCACTATCCAAAGAAAAATGCAGCCTTTTTGGCTAATGTGTTTGACAGTAAACAGAGTAGGGAGAATCTTGAACTTCCCCTTTCCTGTTTTCCTAAGGCTAAACTAACTAGTTTAGCTTTTCGATCTCGTGAAATTAAAGCTCAATTGCTGTACCTTGATGCTTATGGAGATGTAGACCCAAATGGTATTTTTCCTTTGTTTTTTTATAAAGACTGCAGATTTTCTTAGCCCCAAAGTTTTCTGTTACTTTGCACAAGTTAGCAAGAAGAGGAACTTTTAGCACTTGTTGGAGAACTGGTAATGCTACTCCACTATGTAAATGTGTTTGTGGTAGCTCAAGCCCAACTGATTACTGTCCAATTTCCATAACTCCCATATTATCTAAAGTTTTTTAACGTCTTCTCGCAAAACGTCTTAATAGGTTTACTGAAGGTAATCATCTGTTCCCTAGTTTGCAATTTGGTTTTCGTAAAAGCCTTGGAGCATGTGATGCCCTTCTTACAATTTCCAATGCTGTACAGAAAGCCCTTGATTGTGATCAGGAAGCTCGTATTATTGGCCTTGATTTTAGTGCTGCCTTTGACCGTGTTAATCATGAGGCCTTTGTTTTCAAACTCGAACAGTTGGGAGTGGGTGGGTCGTTTCTTAGCTTTATTATTGATTTTTTAAGTAATAGATCTCAAAGAATTGTTGTTGATGGGCACCATAGTGAGTATAGGAATGTGATGTCTGGTGTTCCTCAGGGTAGTGTTCTTGGCCCATTACTTTCCATACTATATACACATTACATGTGGTTTGGCCTAGAAAACAAGCTTGTTACATATGCAGATGATGCTACTCTCTTTGCATCAATTCTATTTCCTGAATGTAGATCTAGGGTTGCTGAATCCCTTAAAAGAGATCTAGCTGAAATTAGTGCATAGTGTAAATTATGGGGTATGAAGTTGAATCCTAACAAAACTCAAAGTATAATTGTAAGTAGGCCAAGGACAGTGGCTCCTCAACATCCTGATCTCAGCATTGATAATGTTTCTTTAACTTTGTATGACATAAACTTTTAGGTGTGATTTCCGACAGCAAATTTACTTTTGAGAAATACATTAGGTCTGCATCTTTTTCAATTGCACAAAAAAATTGGCTTATTGAGAAAGTCTTTCAAGATTTTCAGTGATCAATCTATTCTGAAGAAATGTTTCAATTCTTTCATTCTACCTTGTTTCGAGTATTGTTCGCCTGTCTGGTCTTCAGCTGCTGATTCTCATTTTAATTTGTTGGACAGGAACTTATGGTCTATTAAATTTCTTATTCCTGATCTAGATATTAATATTTGGCACCGTCGTTCAATTAGTTCATTATGCATGTTGCATAAGATTTTTCAAAATTCTGACCATCCTTTACATTAAGATCTTCCTGGACAGTTCCATCCTGTTCGTAATACTAGGCATGCAGTTAATTCTAATAGTCAGGCCTTCTTCACCATGAGGCTCAATACTACATAGTATTCTAGAAGTTTTATTCCAGCTATGACCAAACTGTGGAATGATCATCCTAATCGGGTAGTTGAATCAGTAGAACTTAAAAAGTTCAAAGTTGCAGCAACTGTTTTCATGTTGAACAGGCTGACACAAGCCTTTTTATAGTTTATATAAGACATATCT
>NC_090725.1:257211317-257358817 GCF_036898095.1 Palaemon carinicauda | reverse complement strand
AGAAACATGGTAACAGGTATTTCCGACTTTACCGTTCCTCGATGTGTTGTTGAGGGTGTTTGCGCGTGTTCGCATTTGTTGAGTGTTGACGTAGACCTTCAGTATTTCTGCAAAGTAATCCTGCAATGCTTCGTTTGCACCCATTCCTTTTGATCAAGGAGCCCCGAAAGTCATTCCTATTTTTACGTTGCTCTTTACTGTTTTTATTTTTGGCTCTAAATGCATCCTCTTCTCGTTTCGAATTAGGAGGAAATTGCCAAAGTGATGTGTGACGGAATTGCATAAACGCTCAGAAAATCTGTTGAGCGTCAGTCAGGGGTCTTTCACGGATTTTTTTTTTTACTAATCAATATTATGATTGGATTGTATAATGATTTTATTGACTGGAGGCTTGTAACAGTACATTTCATATATATATATATATATATATATATATATATATATATATATATATATATATATATGTGTGTGTGTATGTATATATATACATGTGTGTGTTTGTATATATATATATATATATATATATATATATATATATATATATATGTGTGTGTGTGTGTGTGTATGCGTCTGTATAATATATATATATATATATATATATATATATATATATATATATATATATATATATACAGACGCATATATATATATATATATATATGTATATATATATATATCATCATCATCATCATCATCATCATAATAATCATCTCCTCCTAAGCCTATTGACGCAGAGGGCCTCTGTTAGAATTCACCTGTCGTCTCTATCTTGGGCTTTTAATTCAATACTTCTCCATTCATCATCTACTACTTCGCGCTTCATAGTCCTCACCCATGTAGGCCTGGATCTTCCACAACTCGTATAGTGCCTTGTGGAGCCCAGCTGAACGTATGATGAATTAATCTCTCTTGGGGAGTGCGAAGAGCATGCACAAACCCTCTCCATCTACCCCTCATCATGATCTCATCCACATAAGGGGCTTGATTAATCTCTCTTATAGTTTCATTTTCAATCCTGTCCTGTCATATAACTCCCAATATCCTTCTGAGGGCTTTGTTCTCAAATCTACAAAATCTGTTGGATATTGTTTCATTGTCATACCATGACTCATGTCCATACAGCAACACCAATCTCACTAAACTGATATATAGTCTAATTTTTATGTCATTTCAGGCGATTTGATTTCCAAATTTTACTTAACCTAGTCATTGTCTGATTTGCTTTTTTCAATCTTTCATTAAACTCTAATTCTAAAGACCCTGTATTGGAGATCATAGTTCCTAAATACTTAAATGATTCTACCTCATTAATCCTTTCCCTTTCCAATGATATTTCATCTTCCATTGCATACTCCGTTCTCATCATCTCTGTCTTTCTTCTATTTATCTTGAGCCCAACCTCGTGGGATATTTCATGCATTCTGGTAAGCAAAAATTGCAAAGCCTGTGGTGTTCTGCTAATAAGGACAGCATCATCAGCATACTCTAGGTCTGCTAAATTCCTATCACTAATCCAGTCCAATCCTTCTCCGCCATTTCTGACTATTCTACGCATTACAAAATCCATGAGGAGGATAAACAACATAGGTGACAACACATTCCCTTGGAGTACTCTGCTGTTCACTGGAAATTCATATGATAAGACTCCATTATTATTAACTTGGCACTTGCTATGCTCATGAACAGACTTAATTAAATTTACATATTTAAGAGGAATTCCATAATAACGCAGGACTCTCCACAAAATTGGCCGGTGCACACTTTCCAGAGCTTTTTCATAGTCCATAAATGCCATCAAAAGGGGATTTCTATATTCTACGCATTGCTGTACAGCATGTCTCAAAAGGAAAATTTGGTCAGTGCAACTTCTACTTTTTCTAAATCCTGCTTGTTCATCTCTCAGCTTTTCATCAATCTTTCTCTCCTGTCTCTTTAGAATATTCATACTATATATTTTCGTTACAACTGACATAAATGTTATGCCTCTGTAAGTATTGCAATCTGTCAGGTCCCCCCCCCCCCTTTTTTTTTTGCTATTTTCACCAACACTTCTAACTTTCCATTCAATCAGGTTTTGCCTATCCATGCCACATTCTACAAAATAATCTTGTAAGTAGTCTGGGAGTCACTTCATTTTCGGCCAGTATCATCTCTGTAGTTATTCCATCGTATCCCGGGGCTTTCCATCTCTTTAGTTTCTTGAGGATAGCTTCGACTTTAAACACATTGAATTCATTCATGGGCACATCAAGGTCTTCATCAGCTTCTGGTATATTTATCATACATACATACATACATATATATATATATATATATATATATATATATATATATATATATATATATATATATTTCTACGAAATGTACTGTTAAAGGTCGTTAGTTAGTCAACTCATTATATGATCCTATTTTACTGTTAGTAAAAAAAAATCATAGTAAACCTCTAACGCTTAACAGATTTTGAGAGCGTTTACGCACTTACGTCCACATTATTTTAGCATATATATATATATATATATATATATATATATATATATATATGTGTGTGTGTGTGTGTGTGAGTGTATATATATATATATATATATATATATATATATATATATATATATATATATATACTTTCTGAGTAGGAATATCTTAACGGCGTGAAAGGGTTTGAGTATCAAAATGATCATCAAAGTTCTACTAGTTAGGGACACTCATACTAGGTTGGTTTGCAGTGAGCGATCAAACCAAAAGTCTCTCGCCATTACTAATTCGCCGTGCCCAGCATGATGATGAAAACTGGCCAAACCTCAGACATGACCAAGACATGTCTGAAGCCTTTGTCCTGGGGTGGACTAGAAACGGCTGCATTTGTTGTTTTTGTTAATGTTTTTGTTGTTGTATATATATATATATATATATATATATATATATAGGTATTTATATATATACATATTTACATATACATATATGTGTATGTGTTTGTTTGTTTCTTTGTTTGTGTTTGTGTGTAATAGAATGGGTCCCTAGAGATTGCAAAAGAAGCAAGGGAAGGAAGAGTAGACGATGGATTGACGAGCTAAGAAAACTTGCGGGTATAAACTGGCATAGTAAGACCATAAGAAAACGCGAAAGAAAGACATGTTTGAGACCTTTGTTCTGCAGTGGACTATCAACGGCTGATATTTATATATATATATATATATATATATATATATATATATATATATATGTATATATATATATATATATATATATATATATATATATATATATATATATAGCTTGAATGGTTTTTCTAAAAATGGGTGGCTCCGGAAGAAAACATCTCATGTCATTACCACGTTCATCCTTCAACTCCTATATTGTAGAAAAATACCCTGTGCTGCAAAATCATCTGCGTTAGTCGCTTCAAACCCCTACACAAGAATCAATATTAGCCTGTGGTGAACTTTATATATATATATATATATATATATATATATATATGTGTGTGTATATATATATATATATATATATATGTGTGTGTCTGTGTGTATATATATATATATATATATATGTGTGTGTGTGTGTGTGTGTGTGTGTGTGTGTAACATCATCATTGTCATCTCCTTCTACTCCTATTGACGAAAATGGGCCTCGGTTAGATTTCGCCAGTTGTCTCATTGACTGATTAAATTCATAGAAGATTCATTGGCTAGCTTCATCAAATGATAGCCAGTTCCTTGTAATGCCCAGTGCCTGTATGTATATATATTTATATATATATATATATATATATGTGTGTGTGTGTGTGTGTGTGTGTGTGTATGTGTGTGTATAAGCAATCAGCCGGGAGAAAGGTTAATAGAAGTATCACATGATTTATGGATATACAAGAGATTACATCCCACTTCTACTCATTTTCATTTTGATAAAGTATTCCTAATCCTGTATTGTTCTTACGTTGCAGTTTCTCGCAGTTCAATTAGTTTTATCATGCCTAAGGGCCGACATTCAAAGTAACTGAAGTCTTTCCACTTCTCCTTTACTCATTGGCTACGAGATTATTGTTCTCGACACCAACAATTCTGTACTGGTGGTTTCAGTCAGTGGGCATTTTTTTTTCCTCTTAAAAGCCTTTAGCATTGTAGCTTCCATTTCCTTTCCAATCATTTGTGTTTCACCTTTTTTTTCAGCATATTACTGAGGTTTATTTAAACTTCCGTGGTGAATATGTATAAGTTTTCAGTCTCAAAAAGAAAAAATAATTACATTCTCTCTCTCTCTCTCTCTCTCTCTCTCTCTCTCTCTCTCTCTCTCTCTCTCTCTCTCTCTCTCTCTCTCTCTCTCTCTCTCTCTCTCTCTGATGTAGGGCAATCTTTCAAATAATGAAAATTACATTTTTCAATTGAAATCTGAGTTGTACGAGCTATCTGTAATGGATTAGTTCTAGTTAAAATGTGAAGAAAAAAAAATGGAAAATTCCCACAATTTCTTAAAGGCTTTCTTTCATCAGATAGTGGTAGATCCTCCTATACTTCTTTATTAATATTACTATCATTATGAATTTTGAACCTCTAAAAATTGAGGAGGTTTGAGATTGTGGAGCGGGGATAATGTCGTCACTTAATCTTACGTGGTGCACTGCAGCACTATTGAAGGATCTTTGTAGCGTTCCTTCGGTTCCTATTTGCACCCACTTTTCAGCCTTCCTTTCTTCCATCTTGCTCTCCAACCTCTATAACATAATCATCTCGGTGCAAATGTCTGATATTCCCCTAGTTAATGGTCTCCCTTGTCCCAGCCTGGTACATATGGTCCAAAATTCATAAATTAAGTTTCTGAATTTATCTGTGTTTTATGTTTGCTTAGTTTAGTATTTTCTAATATTCGAATATTTTTAGAATCGTTTGTATAAGCGGATGAGATCCATATGGAAGGAAACAGTGCATTGAGAAGGAAACTTATGAAGCGTGATCTCGGCCTACTTTCCTGTAGTTGAATATTTTGTAGAACATTGAATAAGGAAAGGTTCGGTATTTTCTTTAAATAGAAGATATGTGTAATTGAACAAAAAATTTCAATATTCAACTTGTAAATTTGGACAATATATTGTTTGGTCTATAGGCTGAAAAGAAATACTTCTGGAAGGATCGTATAACAAAACTTGCTGAAACTAGTTTCGAGAAGTTGGATATGATTAGATTTCTTGACTTACCCAGAGGAACAGCTCTGGCTGGTCAAGAAACGACTTACTTTGTCTTATTTCTGGTATAATTGACAGGATTTTCATTTCCTCGTTCATTTTAAATCTTGATTTAATTGTAAACAATTATTACTGACATTTTGTCTCGGATAATGCACTTGATAATCAATCTACTTTGTGGATTTATAGACAGGATCGGGAAAGGGAAAGAAAAACTCAAGTGGGCTCGTCATGCTGCTGATAAGCTTCTTGTGTAGGTATACAGCAGAGGGAGTTTCATCCAAAACTGCTTGGGTAAAGGAGGATTTAAGCCTCTGTGTTTGTTTGTGAAGCCATCTCCTGTCAGGTGAAATGACTTATTGTTGAAAAATATATATTCAGGTATTTTCTGTAAAACAAGGAAAAATATATTTGCGAGGATTCTTTCTGATTAGTGTGTGAGTTTGATCTTGTTTTCAGAGAACTTCTGACCTGTATTAGTAATCAACGATTCAACGGTATATAACAGGCATGTCGTTTTGATGCCATTAAAGCCAGTCTAATTCTGATCCTTAAAACCGAGACATTTTACGTATTTCATTGGAAATAAGTGGAACAAGTTTATGTATTCCTCTGCAGATATTAATTAGCTTATCAAACCTTTCTTCTATAAAACTAGATCCTATAATCTTGATTTTGAACACATAATAAATTCTTTAGCACCTTAACGATTAATGAGTTTTTATGCAGTTCAACAGTTTTCAGTGATTTCTCAGTTTAACCAATAGAAAATTTGTCGAGGATTTAATTAGATTCGATGTAAATATCCTTAGGTATTATCAAAAGAGTATTTTATAAACGCTCTTTTCATTGTATTATTGTTCGTAAATTCTACATTAACATTAATGTTTTCGGAAGATGAGGAATATCTTTAAATTATTTCTTTATGGCAGCACACGCAATTCTTATTTGTTATATGTTTCTATGCCATAATTATCATAATAAGTCTTTTCTTCACCATCTTGAATACATTTTTTAGCATAATTTTCAAAAGTTTTATATTTTTTTAGTATATTTCTCATTACTATATTTAGAGCCATTGACGAATAATGATCTGAAAACCATTGATGCCGTTTTCCTAAACTTTATTGTTGTGAACAGTATGAAAGTAGCATATGCTGAAATATTGGAGGGTTTTCTGTATTCAGCATAAGTAAACCAATTATCATATATATATATATATATATATATATATATATATATATATATATATATATATATATATATATATAGCCTATATATATATATATATATATATATATATATATATATATATATACATACATATATATACATATATATATACGAATATATATATATATATATATATGTGTGTGTGTGTGTGTATATATGTATATATACGAATATATTATATATATATATGTATATATATATATATATATATATACAGTATATGTATATGTATATCTATATATGTATGTATATATATATATATATATATATACATAGTATATGTATATGTATATCTATATATGTATGTATATATATAAAATATATATATATATATATATATATAAATATATATATATATATATATATATATATACTGTATATTATGTGTGTTGTTTGTGCGTCTTTCTGTACCTGCGTATTTAGTACAACAGAAAAGCAAGTGCAGTCATCCAAGGGTAGTCAAGAATAAGGTGAGAGAGAAAAAGATGTTTGGTAACAAAAACGAAAAAAAAAAGGTGTAAAGGATCAATCCAACAGAATAAAAATCTGTTTCATGGCGAAGTAAATGCAAAGTGAAAGGCCAGTAAACAAATAAGTCTGAGTATAAAAAATGCAAATGTAGAGATACTGTCAGACATGATTGCAGTCCTTGGTTGATGGAGTGAGTATTTTGAAAATTTGTTGAAGATAGAGGATAGCACAGAGACATAGCTGATTGATACAAAATTTTAGAAAAAATTAAGTGACTTGAGTTTGTAAGAGGTGGTTAAGATAGGAAAGACCCCGGGAGTTAATGGATTACAAATGATATGCTGCATTTTGATGGTGATAGTGTGATTGAGTGGCTGACCAAGGTTTGGAAGGTATTTTCAACTGAGGGAAAATCCCATAGAAATAAGTGAGAGGAATAATTATAAAGATGAGCAAAGTAACCTACAATAAGAATTGTAGGGGCATATAATTGATTAGCATATCAAGGAGGGTGTATGGTAAGATTTTGATTTAGAAGATGAGACAGATGACTGGAAGACTAATAGTGGAAGAAATGTGTAGGATTAAACAGGGAAGAGTGCTCTGATCGATCTTTTCCCCAATAATGACTTTATTACAAGAGAAAATAGGGAAGAATACGTGGCTTTAATAGAACACATGGTGACCAAAATGTAAAAAAGCATCTATACATCATTAAATTGACCTACATTTAGCTGAAGATACTGTCATTTTGGCCCACTCCCCTAAGTCAATGAAACACATCTTAGACAACCTATCGTTAGTTTACGAGACTTTTGTTTGCAGGATATGCAAGAAAAATAGACTTCATATTACAAGAAACTAAACTGAATCAGGATTTACCCATACTGACTAGTAATGATACACAACTGCGGATAATTCCACCTTTCAAATACCTTGATAGCATTCTTTCATCCCTCGCCGAGAATATGGATATGTTCTGGAGAAAACAACAAGGCTTCATTTGCCTTTGGCAGGCTAAGGAATAGGGTTCCCCAGACCAATCACTTGACATTGACCACCAAAGTCCAAGTATATAAAGCAGTCTGATCTCAACTTTAATTTGTGATGCAGCAACCTGGACTCTATATGGAGGCCATCTCATATAACCATGGCATTTCCCTATTTCCTGTTTGCAAAAAACTATGGGCCTCACCTGGAAAGACCAAATTCCATATAGACTGGTTTTGAAATTAATGCGATGCACAAGCCTGTATGCCATGCTCATCAAATAGCAAATATGCAGATTTGGTTACATGATCCGTTTGCTTGAAAAATTTTAAATGGACTACTGAAATATGGCCACCGAGGATCTGGCAGCCCAAAGAAGAAGTATAAAGTCCAAGCTAAGTCAAATTTGAAGAAATATAAAATTTCACAATTAATATGGAAACTCGTACCACTAACTATATGGTCTGGAGAATTTTTGACAACGTACTCGCTGCTACACACCCTCATGTGATGCGTCCAACATGTGGGAAAGTATGCAATTACAAGATTAGCCTGGTGAACCATTCCATTGCACATAGAGAACAGAAGCAGTAGCACCATATTTAAGAACTGCGTTCATTATATACTGATTAGCTGTATATGTCATCAAAAGTAGGAATAGATGAGGAAATGCAAATTCCTATGATGGGACTCAAACCCAGGCAAGATAGGTTGGGGGTGAATTTACCCTTAAACCCTTCTTTGATATAATCCAACAAATTTCTTTGAAATTAAAATCCAAAATAAATTGGGCACAAATAAATCATCTATTTTGGTTGCCGCAGCTTCAGCCATGTTCACTGGTAAATGTGGAATGATGGTGGGTATATATAGTATTTATATACTCTATGCTAGTACAGTAATGATTTGACAGGACTAGAAACAGTGGTTAATATTCTTGTCTGATGATGAGAGGGATCAAGATGTACTTCCGTTTTATTCCTCATTAGTTCGCTCTTGGGTTGACCATATTATTATTATTATTATTATTATTATTATTATTATTATTATTATTATTAGCTAAGCTACAACCCTAGTTGGAAAAGCAAGATGTTATATATAAGCCCAAGGGCTCCAACAGGGAAAAATGGCCTAGTGAGGAAAGGAAAATAGGAAATAAATAAACGATATGAAAAATAATGAACAATTAAAATAAAATATCTTAAAACAGTAACATCAAAACAGATATTTCATAGATTAACTATAAAAAGACTTGTGTCAGCCTGTTCAATATAAAAAACATTTGGTGTGAGTTTGAACCGTACTAGGAAGATCATTCCACAACTTGATCACAGCTGGAATAAAACTTCTAGAATACTGTGTAGTATTGAACCTCATGGTGAAGAAGGCCTGACTATTAGAATTAGCTCCATGCCTAGTATTACGAACGGGATGGAATCTTATGAAACATTCATTGAATTATTTGTGGACAATTAGTCTCAAAATGAACTCATTTGTACACTAAGATGTCCATTGGCTTACTGATAGATTCCTACTCATTCTGATTGATAACATTTTTGCGTTGGCAGTTATTCTTGAAAAAAAAAAAACTCAACATTACGAAATAAATTAGGTGGCGTTTGTCTCGCATATGTATGAATGAATATCCTGGAACTCATGAGACACATCTAACTGCTTTCATGTTTCCCCCAACATAGATTTCATTACAGTCATTGCCACTGTATGGAATTGTGTGAATTTTGTAATCAGTTTCTTTTTTTATTGAAACATACATCAATTATCAAACTGCCGATGGTTCTGTGATAATTAAGAATGAACGGATTATTAGATGTAAAGTTTTCAGTATCTTATTATGTGTTTTCAACATAAGTAGAGTTTCTATTTCTTTATTATTTGATGGCCCATTTCTCCTATATAATAAAGAGCAAGTCTCTGGCCAGACAGTACTGCATTGGATCCTTCTCTCTGGTTACGGTTCTTTTCCTTTTTCTACCCATACACCGAATAGTCTGGCCTATTCTTTACAGATTCTCCTCTGTCCTCATACACCTGACAACACTGAGATTACCAAACAATTCTTCTTCACTCAAGGGGTTAACTACTGCACTGTAATTGTCCAGTGGCTACTTTCTTCTTGGTAAAGGTAAAAGAGACTCTTTAGCAATGGTAAGCAGCTCTTCTAGGAGAAGGACACTCCAAAATTAAACCATTGTTCTATAGTCTTGGTAGTGCCATAGTCTGTACCATGGTCTTCTACTGCCTTGGGTTAGAGTTCTCTTGCTTGAGGGTATACTCGGGCACACTATTCTATATAATTTCTTTTCCTCTTGTTTTGTTAAAGTTTTTATAGTTTATATCGGAAATATTTATTTTAATGTCACTGTTTCTAAAATATTTTATTTTTCATTTCCTTTCCTCAGTGGGCTATTTTCCTTGTTGGGGCCCCTGGGCTTATATCATCCTGTTTTTCCAACTGGGGTTATAGCTTAGCAAGTAATAATGTATATATATATATATATATATATATATATATATATATACTGTATATATATACATATATATATATATAAACATATATATATATATATATATATATATATATATATACTGCATATATATGAGAGAGTAGTCAAACCCTGATGAGAAGGGGAATAAGTGTGCTTGTGTGTGTACATATCCATCTAGATATTTAGCTGTTATTTTTGACGGGTCGCATATACTAGTTGTAGTATATTATGTTTGTTTTAAAAATAGCTCTTGCAATAATATATACTTGTTAGAAAAATGGATTAAGATTTTGGTATTTTGTTTCAAAATCTGCTTAAGGTGCTCGGATGAACCCAGCTTAAGAGATCTAAGAAAAAAAAATTACCCCCAACCGTAGTGGCTATGGAAACATTGTCATAACTACACAAGTGTATATAAAAACATCAAAAGTAAGCTCTCTACATAGATGAAAATCATATTTTGTCTGTAGGGCTACTCTGTTCTCATTCCCACCGCTATTCCAAAACTAGGGTATCGATTGCCTAGGTGCCTCTTCACTTATTATTATCAGAAGCATCTTCCTTCACTAATCCCTTCTTTTCCAAATTCTCCTTCAATTATGAAGCCTACTCTTTACTAAAGTAATGTCTAAGAAGGATGATGTACTATCTTACTCCCATTCCAGTTTGATAATAATTTAATCTACCATGTTTATTCTTTGGGATAAAAACTAAAAACATAAATTCCCCCAATGATGATCTAACGACGTCAGTACATCGTCAACATATCTAAATAAGATATATTAAGATTTAATGAAGGGCAAGATTTTTGTTTCTAAATACTCCATCATATATAAAGATAGCTAATTGGGAGATGAAAGGGTGACCTGACTGTCCCTCCTACTATAGAACTTCTATTTACAAAAGCTACCATTGAAATAACAAAAATTGCTAGTTATACACAAACTAATTAATTTCACAGTTCTATCAAAGCCAAGGGGAAAAGAGTTTTGTATGATTTTTTTTCCTGCTCGAAAGAAGGATAAATGGAGTGAAGTGGTCTTTTTTTTCCCTTGATATCCAATTAGGTGAATGGCTCTGTGGTCTGACTCACTCCTGATGATCCTTCTGTTCAAGTGAATGGAGCAACCAATGTTGTGAAAGTTTTACTGCATAAGGGTTTCATCCATGATTCAGCAGGTAAAGGGTGAATGTGGTATTGGTTTCTTTATCCTTTTCTGAAGCCACCCCTGTTAGGAAAAATAGCTTAATGCTGATATATATATATATATATATATATATACAGTATATATATGTATATATATATATATATATATATATATATATTGGATTGAATTAATTAATAAATGTTTAAATACATACATATATATATATATATATATATATATATATATATATATATATATATATATATACATATATATAAAAGCTTTGTCTGTGTATCTGCAGACAAACAGCCAGTATTAATTAGAACACCAGGAGCCCGAAGGCAGAATCCAGAGCAATTTTCCTGCGCTTGCTTCAAATTAATTACAATTGATAATCCTGTTACTAAGATTAACTTTGAATCTTTAGTTATACGTTTACATTCTCTTTTCTTGAATCGCCGAGTTTAGGTTACGGGAATGACGTTATGACTATACTTCTTGGCTGTATATATATATATATATATATATATATTTGTATATAGATATATATATATATATATATATATGTATGTATTTGTATATATAAATACATATATATATATATATATATATATTTATATATATATATGAAATATTATTGTTATTATAATTATTATTATTATTATTATTATCATTATTATTATTATTATTATTATTATTATTATTATTATTATTATTATTATTTTTAGCTAAGCTTTTCTAACCTTAGATAGAAAATCAAAATGCTGTTAGCTCAAGAGCTCCAACAAGGAGAATAGACCGGTGAGGAAAGAAAATAAGGAGACACAGAATAGTGTGCCTGAGTGTATCCTCAAGCAAAAGAACTCTAACCTAAGACAGTGGAGGACTATTGTACAGAGGCTATGGCACTATCCAAGACTAGATGGCAGTGGTTTGATATTGGAATGTCCTCCTAGAAGAGATGCTTACCACTGAACAATTAAAGTGCAGTAGTTAACCTCTAAGTGAAGGTTTTTTTCGGCTATTTTAGTGTTGTCTGGAGAATGGGGATAGAGAAGAATGTTTAAAGAAAAAGCCAGACTATTTAGTGTATGTGTAAGGCAAAGGAAAACATTTAAGCCATTTTCCCTATTAAGAGAGGGACTTCAGGAAAAAAAAAATTATCACTGCCACATTTGTACTTTGAAGTGCTGAATTAGGGACGAATCTCTTGTGCAGACAACTTCTTGAAAATTAGTTCTTACATACAGCCCTTGATGCTAAGAGAGATAAATGACGGCGTATTTTTTTGGGGGGGTGGGGGGGGGGGGGGCGAGTGTCAATGGGAGAGTTTCAACATGCTACTGAGCCTTCTTAAGGTCCCTCCTTTCCAAATTACCTTTTTCATTCGTCTGACTCCAATGTTTTTCAGGTCTTTCCATCATCCTCCCTTCTATCAGTTTCAAATCATGCACTATCCAACGATCTAGCGTATTTCCTTCTCCCCATATGACCAAACGTTATAAAAATACTCAGATTCATTATGCCACTTTTTATACATATTTCTACATTTCTTAGCATTTCAGATTTTCATATCATATACATACTTTGCAAACATTTCATCTCAACAGCAACTGATGTTTATTAATACAGATGCCACACCACAGTGTGCCTCAAAGCACCACTGAAGAATCTTTGTAGCGTCACCTTGAGCTCCTAAGTGCACCCACTTTTAAATGTTCTACTTTGCCTCATCCTCCCTTCTATTTTTCAATCTGGCTGCCCCCTATTTTCACCTTGGCGCTGCAACGCCTTACCAACCCCATTTCCATGCCATATGACCCAATATCTATAAATCTAACAAAATAAAATATCATGGAAGAGAGTTGGTTCAATATTCCCTTCATACATTCTCATTTAGCTTCTGCAAACACTTCAAATCTCTTCCCTGTGTATCACATACCTTCCTACCCCCACGCATTATGTGGTTCTTTTCTTTTCTTATTCTATCCCCATTGATGAGATTCACTCCCTGATATCTACGCAAATAAACCCATTCCTCTTTTCCGGCTCTCAAATTATCATACTCCATCTTCCTTAATTCCACATTTACTCTCGCAACCTTACTCTAGCTCACATTTACTCTGAATTTTCTCCCATTGCAAACACTTCCAAATTCTCATTACTTTCTTGAGTTTTTCTCTACTATCCCCAGTCACCATTGAATCATTTACAAACATCAATTAACCTATACTTTATTCACGACTAGTTTTGTCTTGGTACCTAAAACTTTACTCCTCCATCCATCTCTTCTTGTTTCTAGTATTAAACACTTGTTTCAAATACTCTCACACCAAATGCTCTGGCATCTGCATATAACTGTCCCTTTTGCGTTCATTATAGTTACTTTCAATCACACTCATCGTGTTATCTTCTTTATCATATATTCTTAACACCCTCCACATTGCTTTCCTATCAGTCAGTTCTATCATCAACTCTTTGTAGTTTTGTGCACCACTTGCAGGTTTTTCCATTTACTTTGGAACTTCTCACTTGACCATTTCTTAGCAAACAGTGGACGATAATGAGCTGCTCCTTTCCAAACCCACGATGCTCTTTCCCTATCAATCCTTCTGTTACCTGTTTTTTTCTCAAAACAGATCCTGCAGTACACTTTCCATGGTATACCAAGTAATTACTTGCCCCTATAATCCTTGCCGTCTCCCCGATCACCCTTACCTGCATGTAATAGTTATTCCTCTTTCCCATTTCTTCTGAACATACCTTACAAACCCTGGTCACCCACCTATATAGTTATCACCGCAATGAACCGCATCATCTTACTTCCCCATCAGCTGCTGCCTCGTCTTTCCGTTTCCAACCATTTAATTGACCTTTCTTACAGCTCAACAATCCCTCCCACAGGCCATCTCAAACTTACACGAGTCTCAGCTCTGCCTCACTCTATCCTCACATTCAACTATTCTTTAGAACAATTAAGCTATGTACATTCGGTGATTTAGAGAGATGCTTAATATAAAAGCTTTTCATAACTATAAGAAATCAAGATTGTTTTTTATATAAACTAAAGATTCTTTGTGGAGTCGTTTTCATTGCTTCATCAACTCCATAATGATGGTTACCGAAATACTTTATCGAACAATGTCGAGTCTTTTTACTCTATGGTGAGTGCGAAAAATCCCTTTTTTCAGTTAACACATACATTTTAACATCGAGAAAGGAGATTGAATAACAAAAGGCTTTGTGTGTGCGTGTGTGTATGTAGAGAGAGAGAGAGAGAGAGAGAGAGAGAGAGAGAGAGAGAGAGAGAGAGAGAGAGAGAGAGAGAGAGAGAGAGAGAGGAGTCATTCTATTTAACTACTTATAATTCTCTGGTCTTCCAGTCTTTATATAATCGTATCAGTGAACACAATTCAACCGTAAAGAGTCCTTCAGCCATTCCGTTGAATTCCTCAATGAGCATCGATGTCCTTTAATTTGAAACATGTAATGACAATTAGACGAATTGAAGACAAAGATATCCTGTTGCAGAGATGTATTATAGATATAATTCAATGAGATATATCATGCCCAAATTATTTTTGCACACACACACATTCACACACACACACACACACACACACACACACACACATATATATATATATATATATATATATATATATATATATATATATATATATATATATTATAATTCTATGTAATTGCAATTTCATGTGATGGCTAAGTAAACATCATTTACCGCACATCCATACTGTGTATGTTTTATTCATGTATCTCTACAAAGTCTACAATAAACCTAGAGATTACCATGCCCATATGTGTCTCACATTAGCAGTAAGAGCCCTGTTATTGCAGTCCCACAGTCATACCTAACCGCTCTCAGTTTTATTTTTATCTCACGTTTTACTCCCCGCGGTGTATTTTTGAATACTTACACAAAGGACCTGCATAAAAAGTAATTTTAGAGAGCTATAGTCTCTACATCAGCAATTGATTAATTCAAGGCTTTATAACTAATTAACCGGATTTATCTATAAATACACTTAATTAACTCATATAATGCCTTCGTGCATAAAAAAAGCTACATGCTGGATACAAAAAACTTTCTGAAACGCTCCTTCCTTTGTTTTGCTGTGTTTTATCATTCAAACACTTGGGGTGTGTGTTACATTATTTCTTCAAAGTAAGCTAGGGAAATTAGATTACGATACCCATATTAATTTCCCAAAGAAAATATTGGAAATGACGCATACTAGAGATGACTAAGTCACTTTCTCTGATTTCCGGAAACGCGCAACGCTATTTAGGAAGAGAATCGATTGTGAGAATGCGCTAAACATTTCTTTAACAATAAATAACAACTCAGATTGATTTTACTTTTTGATAATTGTGTATCTAATAATTGTTTTTGAAACTATCACCATATTCATAAAAATGCGTGAAGCAATTTGCATCACATCAATATTAACCCTAAGAAAAAGGTTTATTGTAATTTCTTACCGCACCCTTCAGTGTTACCAACAGTGTTGCAGCTGAAATAATAAAATCATGCTATTCATCATTATTAAAGTAATTCAAATTGATAGTTTCCATATTTCATGCGAAAATATATAATTTATTGGCAATTTCAGTTGTATTTACGTTCATAAAACAAACTTTATTTGTGCATAGTTGGTAGCCATGTTTAAATTTACCAGATGAGATAAAGAATAAAGTTGACTACGGAGAAATATCACTGAAAATGATACATAGTGATAAAATTTGAATCTATAGTTGACCATAACGTCGAACTAAATTAAGTTCATCCATAAAATATATCAATACGGAAAAACAAGCTGGTTTATTTTAAGAAGAAGCCATTGTTGATGAGGATTGAGTGGTACTAATCCTCCATGGATATGTCGGGCTGATGGTGGTGGTGTGTTTTGTCATCTCACAGTAACTCTCCACCGCCATTTGTGTTTGGTTCGTGCGTTTTTCTTGGGGATTTAGTGCATATCAGTGATTTAATGCGAAGATAGAAGGTGTGTGACGTTTAGCGATGCAGGATACTCTTAAATGTGCCCAAACTGAGTCTATTTTTTAAGTTTCCTCTCGAAGTCAAAAAATGGCTCATCAGTCTGTGAACTGTAGTTTGGATGACATCGACCTCAATGCATTAAAGGTAATTTGCCTCTTGGCTTTCCTTCTTTTCGTATTTTATAGTATTCTGATAATTCCTTTGGGTTCCCTAATCCATGGGGGATTGTTCAAAACAGTAGCGAAGTGAGTCTAGTGCCGTTATTAAGGGCAAGCCATCGTCCTAACGTGTTGGGGGATTCCCCCCTCCCTCTTCCCCCTACGCATGTTTATTCTGTTTATTTTTAATTTCATTATGAAATCGTAATCCTAAGAAGAAATCACCTTCTGGTGGTAGGGTGTTACTGAACATGGTTTTGTTATCAACATTAAATTCCGAGAAATAATGTTTATTACGAAAGGTCACATTGTGTCAAAGGTCAAAAAAGGCTGGCCCTACACAGCCTGCCTTTATATTGCCATCACTAATCATATCTGGATTAAGATGCGAGTTAAAATCTATGGCCTAAGAAAGTTTTTTTCGTCTTTGAATATTATCATTTGTTTTTATAGTAAATTTATACATTACTACAGGACTGGATTCATGGTATCAAAATATTTATCTGCATATTAATGCAGTTTGTGTTTTTGGTTAACGTGACCATAAATTTTAAGGAAATGGAAGTTTCAGCAATATATTACCACCTTAAAACAACAAGAATGGTGAAACAATTTTTGAGTAAATATATGATACTTCAATTTCTAGCCAAATACATGGACCATATATTTTTCCTACTTGCTATCTTGTATTTTATGCATTTCTCACCATGATTGTTGGGGCAAACCACCCGCTCATGAGTTTTTGGACCTCCTAATATGAAGACAATTGTGGGGGACCCCAGTGAGAAAGGATTTTTGGGTGGGGAAATATCACAAAGGAGTGGTTTACAGCAATAATGATGGTCAGAAATGCAAAATAAGCTCAAGAAACCAGTTGAAAAAATATATGGCTCATGTAAATGGCAGAAAACCGACCAAACAGGATTATTTAACACTCGAGATTGTAAAAGGGTACAGAACCTAACAAACCCACCTAACCTAACTTAGTAGTTCCCAGGTCACAACTCTTAGGCGGGGGGCAAGCCCCCCAGACCCCCCTTCCCAGGTCACAACTGCTAGCTGGACCCCGCCCCCTTCCCAGGTTACAAACTAAGTAAATCACAAATTAATCCTTACATTATAAGAAAGTAAATAACAAATAATTCCTTACCTAATGATCAATACTGGCACCTTTATTTTTTTTTCGTGGCAATCTTTACAAAAGCCTTGCAGTAGAAAATGTGCTGGCCTTCCATGAAAATTAAGTCAAAATCGGACCTTTGAGGCATTATTTCGCTGTTATTTTTTGATTACACATAAGCAACATTAGCTTTACATTGAACAGAGAGCATTTCCATCAGAATAGCAAAAATGGGGCAGCTTTAAAAAAAAATCTAAAGACTTATCTCTTTGGAAAGTGTTATAGTAGTGATCAGAAAACTATTAAGCCTGAATACAAATGCTAAGCGAATAACTGAAAAGATACAGAGCAAAATATAAACTGGAAAAAATTATCTTCACACATCAAGGCCTGCCTGAACAGACACTCTAGTGTTTGATGGAGGGCGAGAAATAAACCCCTAAAAATAAGTAATCAATTGCCGACAAATGAAATTACACTAAATTTCAAAATAGATTGATGTGCTTCCCATAAGTTCCCTCTTGGAGACGTCTTGACGAGATGGTGGTTGTTTAAACTGAAGATGAAGGTGGGCAAAAAATGGCTGTTGTAGAACATCATCCGGGAACTTACGAAGAAGTACTTGGAGGCTGTTCATTTGTTTAAAAAAACCCCTGACAAATATGTCATTGTAAATGCATAGAAAGCTCCCCAAACTATGGGAAAAAGTGCATGCGCAATAAGTCCCCTTCAGTCTCTCAGAAGTAAACAATGGACTTAGAGTGAATAACATACGTCACATTTTAATAGACCGATACGTAAGTTATAATGCCCCAGCCCCTATTGAACATATAGAGAAAAATTCCAAACTAGCAAGCTCTCGTCCATTTCTTATCGCGAATTCCAGTTTCGCTAGAAATTAGAGTATCAAATATTAACAAACATTTGGAATAGTTAGTGGATTTTAGGGCTGACTTAATTAGTTAAACAGGAATTCAACTCAACCTAACCACACCCACCTAAACTAACCCAACATGGCCTCTAGTCCTGCCTATCCTTACCTACAATTTCTTGTAACTTCAAGGACCGGTAATATGGTAAGTGTAATAGGCTAAGCCTATTACACTTATTATATTCAGAGCAAGAAGATTCAGATGGGGATTCATCCCGCCTTGTAAACTAGTCTTCAATTATGTGTTTGAAAGCATGAAATCGTTATGCTTACCTTTATGGGATACGCAAAGTCACATAGTGGAGCTAAAAGTCATCACATAAACCTTGTGGCCATAATAAATTAACCAGACGCACACATTGAGCTTTTACAAAACACACGTCATCAACATTTCAACTTAAGCCAGTTTTGTGGAATTTCACTTGAATTTAAAAATTTTTGTTGATTGGGTAAGCTTACAAGAGAAACATTCGGTTTTCTGTGTTATCTCCAATGTAAGAATTTGGTACTGTATGTAAAAATAAAATACCATCTAACATCATGGTCTATAATGCATTACCAATAAACTAAATGCATTCGCTAGTCTCATCACATGACACTACAGATTTCATTGGAACTTGTAGAATATTATTATTACTACTACTTGCTAAGCTGCAACCCTAGTTGGAAAAGCAGGATGCCACAAGCTCATGTGCCCCAACGAGGAAAATAGCCCTGTGATGGAAAGGAAATAGGGGAAAATAAAATATTTTAAGAACAGTAACATTGAAATAAATATTTCTTATATAAACTATAAAAACAAAAGAAGTGAAATTAGATAGAATAGTGTGTGCCCTCAAGCAAGAGGACTCTAACCCAAGACAGTGGAAGACCATGGTACAGAGGTTATTGCACTACCCAAGACTATAGAACAATAGTTTGATTTTGGAGTTTCCTTCTCGCAGAACAGGTGCTTACCATAGCTAAAGAGTCTCTTCTACCCTTACCAAGAGGAAAGTTGCCACTGACCTATTACATTGCAGTAGTTAACCCCTTGGATGAAGAAGAAATGTTTGGTAATCACGTGTTGTCAGGTGTGTGAGGACAGAGGAAAATCTGTAAAGAATATGGCAGACTATTCGGTGTATGTATAGGCAAAGGGACAGTGAACCGTAACCAGAGAGAAGGATCCAGTGTAATGATGAACAATATACATTGGTAAATTTTGTGGTATATAATTATTAACTTCTGAAAGATTTTATGTTGTGAAAAATATTATACAGTATATAAAAAAGAAAGCATCACAAATAATTAACATGGGTATTTGTTTACAAAACCACACTCTCCCTATACTGCCAAATTATGCAAAGCTATTGTTTTCCTCTATTATTTTTCATATTTTAAAACAATTCGCCACATGAGAAACAAGTTAGAATTATAAAAAAAAAAGAACTAGCCTAGTTTCCACACTAAACGATTTGGAACTGACATCAACATAATCGACCAAACAAGTTTGTGATGTCAGCCTACATTTGATATATATTCAAAATATATACTAAATTAAAAATGGAGGAATTAGTCAAAAGTGTCCATAAAATATACAATTCACAAATAGACACTTTTGAGTAATTGCTCCATTTTTAATCAAGTATATATTTTGAATAATTATAAAGTAAATCAAATGTACGCTGGTATCATGAACTAATGTTTGGTTGCCGATGTCAGTTCATGATCTTTTAGTGAAAAAACCAGGCTAGTTTTTTATAATTCTATAGTTTTTTTATTATTTTAACTTTTCTATGTGGCGAATTGTTTTAAAATATGAAAAAATAAGAGGAAAACAATAGCTTTGCATGGTTTGACAGTATATGGAGAGCATGGCCTTGTAAAAATCTACCAGCACTTTTCAGTTAACACATACTAGCTCTAATCATCACTAATACAAGTCCTTTGATAATTCAAATAATTTAGTCATTGTAATGGGTTTATTGATTTTAATTTTAAAGGTTTTTAATTAAAGAGAATATGAAAAGATAAAATTAAACAATTTTTTTGATAGTTAAATTATTTTTCAACTACCGACTAAAGTTTAAAATGACTGAACATAAGGTATAACTGCATAGTATTCAGCTCAAGGTCTGTTGCTTTAAGAATTTATGCTTAAGGTAAATACAATTTGACCTCATAAGAAAAATCTTATGGTGCAAAGCAGGAATATAATGTATGGGCTATCTTTTAATCAACTCCCTTTGGTGTAGACTTACTGTATCCTTTGCTTAAAACAGATGGTTCTTAATCCCTATCTCTTTAGCTTGTTGTTCAACAGTAAGTGGAGCAGTCTTCCTCATTCTTGTTTTCATGAACTTAAACTTATGGGCTTACTTTTTTTGTCCTGGAAAAAAGAAATTTTAGCTTGACCTTGATGTTAATGGTGGGGTTGACTCAAATATCTAGTCCTCTTTTTTTTTTTGGGGGGGGGGTGAAGAAAGCTGATTTCCAATTTCTAAAGTAGTTAGTAGAGACTACCTTTCCACTAATTAGATAATAGTTAATGTTGCTTGATTAGATGAATGTCACTGTCAACTCCAGCCCTACCAATTACCACTTAATTTCTGTAACTCTAAATCCATTCAAGTTTTTTGTCTGAGTATATATATGCTGAAGGGGATGATCTATTCTTGAGTGTACAACTTTGTTTATCAGAAGTGCTATACAGAACAGAAATTCCTAGATTCTTGTCGCAAAGTTTGTAAGATTTGTCTTTACTTTAGTGCAGTAGTGCAGTGTTTTTTTTATACATTATTGTTAATCATGTGCTGTTAGTTTTTCAAGCTTTGCCATATGTGAATTAGGGGATAAATTCTTAATATTTTTATTGAATTTTTTTAATAACAGAATGCACAGGGCTTTTTGGGGTGTGGGGCCACCTGAGTGACTAAAAATTATTTTTTTTTTTAGTAATTAAAGGGGATATCATTGCTGGACCTTTAGTTTTTATATTATTTACATGCATATGGTTTAAATTTTAAAATAAGCTTGTTTCCTGTGCAACTTTTACTACAAATCACTGATACCATCTTCTAACTCTACACCTGGCATTAAATATCTCGCTAAATATCTTTAGTGCTAAAGATGAAGTTGATCCTAACAAAACTCGGAGCATAAATCTTAGTAGTTTTAGGACTTTGTATTCACCCCACCAACAATTTCTTTGTTATTAACAACTGTAACTATTTGCAGCTTGTTTAGAATTGTCATTAATATGAATTAACTTTTAAGAAACTGATCTAGACATTTCTTTTTTGATGAAATCATTCAGATGTTTTGGTGACCCTTCTAACTTGGGAAATATATTTATTTTGCTATGGTGTCAATATTAAGCGGATGATTGTATTAATTTGTAGGACAAAAACTTTGTCTATTGAATTCAACATCCTTGATATGAATATCGCTATGTAGCACCATCATTCAATTAGCTCATTGTGTGGGCTGTATAAGATTTTTCCTTATACTGTTCAAATTCTCCTTTGGATTTCGATCTTCCAATTTAGAGGTTGTACTCTGTGACCCTAAGAGTCTTAATTTAACGCGTTGAGAGGTACAGTTTTACACATTAGTTTTTATAGTTACCACACAGTAGAATATTCATTCCAATGTAGTTTAGTTAGTGGAAAATCAAAAGTCAAAACTTGGTGCAAATGTTTTTTTTTGTTTTTTACCGTATTTTTTTCTGGTCTTGGGTTGCATTCTGTAGCCTTTTGGGTGCCTTTGATATGTAGCATTCTTGGTTTCTAGCTAGGGTTGTTACTTAGTGTGAAATTACTATGAAATGCTTTTTCAAAGTAGAGCATTGGTATATTTTATGTAATGATGTAGGCATTGAGAGTTTTAATTTAAAAATTATTTGTTCCGTAACTGGAATACAAACCTACGCTATTTATTAGGGGTATTACTTTTGGTGAAACTGAAAGGACAAGCCATTAAAATTTTAGCAAGGGTTAACAACCTAACCTGCTAGTTAGCGAAGTGGCGGGTTGCATATCATATCATATAAGTTTCCTTTTCAGTGTTTGTGCTGTGTGTGATAACGTATACGGCAGGTTCTCAAGACACCAGCACAAGGCTGAAGAATCTTCCCTTCCGACCTTTCCCCCTTGTCCATCGGTCATCCCGTCGGTCGATAACCTGCCGTTGACTTGGCCGCCACCGCAGTGGTATCGTCATCGTTTTGACCCTCCTTGTTCAACTATTGTCTTCACCTTTCACTCTACCACGGGGAACACACGAATTTACTAGGGGAAGGGAGTGTGGCCTTTCAGAGATTGACTTCGGTCTTTCTCTTCTCAAGGCCATTCACCTTTATTATTATTATTATTATTAAATGCTAAGCTACAACCCTAGTTGGAAAAGCAGGATGCTATAAGCCCAGGGGCCCCAACAGGGAAAATAGCTCAGTGAGGAAAGGAAACAAGGAAAAATAAAATATTTTAAGAATAGTAACAACATTAAAATAAATATTTCCTATATAAACGATAAAAACTTCAACAAAACAAGAGAAAGAGAAACTAGATAGAACAGTGTGCCTGAGTGTACCCTCAAGCAAGAGAACTCTAACCCAAGACAGTGGAAGGCCATGGTACAGAGGCTATAGCACTACCCAAGACTAGAGAACAATGGTTTGATTTTGGAGTGTCCTTCTCCTAGAAGAGCTGCTTACCATAGCTAAAGAGTCTCTTCTACCCTTACCAAGAGGAAAGTAGCCTCTGAAAAATTACATTGCCGTAGTTAACCCCTTGGGTGAAGAAGAATTGTTTAGTAATCTCAGTGTTGTCAGGTGTATGAGGACAGTATACTAACGGGGGGAGCACCTCTCCCGTTCCCGGGTTAGGTTACGCTTCCGATTGTTTTTCTTAATTATTTAAGTGAAATTATAATTGTTTGCATTTTACCTTTTCAGTTTCTACACCGTGGGAAGCACTTCCCGCTGTAGGATCCAATGGTTCTTCCGTTAGTAAATATTTTAGCTGATTTAGATAATTGTAATTTTTTTTGTATTACGGTGTCTCTCCGCTCTCCTTCTCCCGTCAATGTCGACTGGTGAAGGGAGTGCGCAGTTCTTATTTTATGTTTGTTCCCTTGGTAGTTACCTTTCCCGTCCGCGGATAGGTGTTTTCCCGAGGGGGTTTTTTGTTACATAATTTTTATTTTATTTTTCCAAAGTTAGCGATGCAGTTCATCTTCGTTCAACTAAGAGTGCTGACGAAGTAGACCTGTTCCGTTCATGCCTGGGGAATCTGCTGTCACTGCCTTCCCTTAGAGGGTGTCATCCCTTCTCCTTAGAAGTAAGTCCATGGCAGCCCCTGATTAGCGCTCCATCTTCAAGTAACTAGCTCCGGTTACGCTTTCTCAGGCAGCGCTCTTTGCCGATCATCTTAGAGTACTGCCAGGAGGTTCTCCTACAGGGGGTTGGACTACTTTCCCTTCCGAGGGAGAGTTTTCCTCCCCAGGTGTTGGGTTGTTTATCCCTTCTGAAGGAAAACTTCCCTACATCATCTTCATCACTACTGTTACTGTCTTCGCTTAGACTACGCTCCCCCCTTGCTGAATCTCCCTTCCTTTCGTGGTGGAGCATAGTCTTAGGCAAGTCTCTCCTGCGAAGTGATCACCTCTCTCGTTCGCGAAAGGGGCTACTCTTGTCCCTGAGTTTGTTGCCAAGACAAAGTCTCCAGAGGTGATGGATACTAAACAACAAGTCTCTACTTGGTAACTGACAATCTAGATCATCTGTTAGTGTACCCACTGTGAGGTTTTAGGCTCTACCTCAAGAGAACGGCAACAGCCCACCTGGGTGCCTTCTCTTGTCGTCAGCACTAGGAGAGACAAGAGGAGGATCACCAAAACATGATCTCCGCTGGATTCACAGTGTCATCAATTTCGCTCTGAATCCAGATCCTCATCCATCACGTTGACCCACGTTGTCAGGGTCATAGCAGATTACTCTGCGACACAGGTTCTACAAGCATGGGTGTAAATGCTCCAGGTGACTTCTCTCCTGCAAGGCATGACCCACAGGAACTCAATATGATCTCTATTGGTCCTGTGGTGGCTGCACAACGGCTGGTTTTATACCTCAAGCTCCTTATTGGACAAGTAGCAGAAGATTGAGGGCATTGTTACCCGGCTTTAGTCTGCATGAATGAAAAAGAATGACTGGCTCTTTTTCTTTTCTTCATCCTCCCGTCTTATGGGGAAAGCAGCATCCTGGGTTTTCTGCACAAGCTGACCTCAACCACTGCGGTTAAACCTTGCTTCCTTGCGTACCTAGTGCAGTATTGTGTCAATACTATTGTGTCCCTATACCCTGGCAAGGTGATATTGGGAAAGTCTTGGTCCAACAGTTTTTTTCTATAGTGTCTCGGAATAACTTAAACCTGACAGTCACACAGCTTATCTCAACACACAACTTGCATAGGCTGCAGACCTTGTATAGCAGGGTTTAGCGAGGTGTAGGGACTCCTTATATTTGGTACAAATATACAGTATTCAATACAAGGAGCCCCGGATAAAGCCAAAGAGCCAGATTGGCTGGGACGTCCTCCCCTGATAAATAGTGTAGGTTTGTATTCCAGTTACGGAACCAATGACAAATTCGTTCATAATTTGTATTTTTCCTAATGATGCAAACCTATGGCTAATTTTACAAACTTATCTGCTGACCCTATCCCCTTGAAGTCCTACCTCCAAGCAAAGTGAGCTAATTCACAAGTGTACGAATGGGAGTTGTAGCAAGCTGACCCATCACGCTAACTAGCGTGATGGGTAGTTAACCCTCACTAAAATTTTAATGGCTCATCCTTTCAGTTTCACCAAAAGTAATACCCCTAATAAATAGCTAAAGGTTTTTATCTTTAGGAAAAATACAAATTATCTACGAATTTGTCATAAAATAGCTATCGGATCTAGTCAAGTTAAAAAATTAAACACCCAAACTCGGCTAACTTCCTTTAATTACACAGTCTTCTCTTGATCCATCTTTATATGGGGTTGCTGTTTTGTATGAACCCTCATCATTCTCTTTAATTCAGGGCATCCTGTTCTCTTAATCCTTTTTCTCTGGATGTTATTTGCTACTTTATCTTTTCATCTGAACTTTGCCCTTTTCCTCGTCTTTCCCCCATCCATCTCTATGTCCATGACCCTTTGGCACACAAGATCTCTCCTCATGACATGCCCAAAACACTGTAGTCCTCTTTGCCAAATTGCTATTTCTAACTTCCTTTCTTAAGTCTTCTTTATTTGCCAAGTTTCAGCTCCATACACCAAATCTGGTCATTTATAAAACCATCCTTTTTTATCGTTGCACTAACCCTCTTATCACACAATATTCCTGATGATCCTTTCCAGTTCATCCAAGCACACTGTATCTTGTGGTTAATTTCTTATTCAATCTTCTCTATAGTACAGTAATACCTTGCATTGGCATTAGCTTGTCCCAAGAAACTTAACATTAGTCGATTTTCTATGTGAGCCTGATTTTCACTTTATAAAGTGAATTATACATTCCCTACATACCTATTGGACATGAAAAAGTATTTACAACTTTATAAAAACCAGTACAGTACTGTATAGTGTAGCACTTCGTTGTTGTAAGACAGAAACCGACTTTAGGTTGGGTAAAACAGTGTAATGTTGATTTTATATTTAAAGATTTGCGACACAAAGTACTGTAAGAACTGGCATGTGTTGAACCGAGGTAAAGACAGGTATCACTTTATTGTCTTACATTTATACTTCATGGCTGGCCTTGTTATTGATTTTTGCAAGTTAGATTTATTGATACAGTGCATGTTTATGCAATTTGTTTCAAATTATCGCAGGTTTTTTTAATTAGAATTCTATAAAGTTATTGAAGGAAATTAATATTCTGTGGCACTAGTAGGTAGTCAAAAATTCAAACTGAACAAAAGAATGTTGACTAAAGGGAAGATAATTTCATCTTTGGAGAGTTCTGGACAATAGTCATATTTCATATTGATACTGTATCCCTGATAAGCTAAAAAGCCAATGACTCATTAAACAAGCTTCCACAGAACAGAAAAGGTGAAGTGAAAAAAGGGAAAATTAATGCAAATAAAGTATAATACATTAAAGCAAATGGACATGTCAGTTTAGAAACATCAGAAAAATTAAGGTGTGGAGCACTTTAATGTATCACCACAACCTCTTGTAAACTTGAATGTCAGAATTGTTACCAAAGTTATAGTGTAATGTGAAGATATTAGTGTTTTTCAGAATGCAAATGCATGCTTACATTCTGCAGGACATAGCATTTCATAATCAAAAGACCCAGGCAATAAGGGGGACAGTGGTACTGTAATTTCTTTTTATTAATCACCATCATGAGATGTTCCTTAAATGGTTAAGTCATATTTGTCATTGTTGAGAAAAGGAAATCACTAAATCTAGCTATTTTGTCAAGACCGTTTCCTGGAATGTTGCTGATGTCAAGACTGGAGGTCAGTGTACCAAGACAAAATGAAGGTTGTAAACTTATGAAATGTAAGTTTCAATACCTAATGGAAGTTGTACAGATATTGCTTAGTAGTTGCTTTCTGATGGAACTAGTTGATATAGATTATAATTGCTGTAAAAAAGAGTGTTATATTGTTGAAAATTAGATCAGGTATTGCCAAATATTAAGAATACAGTAGGTTGGCCAGGGCACCATCTACCCATTGAGATATTACTGCTGGAGAGTTATTGGGTCCTTTGACTGGCCAGACAGTACTACATTGGATTCCTCTCTCTGGTTATGGCTCATTTTCCTTTTGCCTACACATGCACCGAATAGTCTGGCCAATTCTTTACATATTCTCCTCTGTCCTCATACACCTGACAACACTGAGATTACCAATCAATTCTTCCTTGCTCAAGGGGTTACCTACTACAATGTAATTGTTCAGTGGTTACTTTCGTCTTGGTGAGGGTAGAAGAGAGACTTTGGCTATGGTAAGCAGCTCTTCTAGGAGAAGGACGCTCCAAAATCAAACCATTGTTCACTAGTCTTGGATAGTGCCATAGCCTCTGTACCATGGTCTTCCATGGTCTTGGGTTAGAGTTCTCTTGCTTGGGGTGCACTTGGGCATACTGTTTTATCTTATTTTTCTTGTTTTATTAAAGTTTTTATAGTTCATATATGAAGGATTTATTTTGGAGTTACTGTTCCTAAAATATTTTATTTTGGTTGTTAATCCCTTTTGTAGTGTCCTTATTTCCTTTCTTCACTGGGATATTTTCCTTTTGGAGCCCCCGGGCTTATAGCATCCTTTTTTTCCAACTAGGGCTGTAGCTTAGCAAGTAATGATAATAATAATGATTAATAAGGGTATATTGTTGGTAAGACAATACTTTATAGTACAGTATGTTGTTACATTATAGTCCTCAAAATCTCTCAAAGCTACCAAAAACTTTATTTTCCTTGATGGAAAGTGAATAGCAGCTACAGTAAATGTGTGGTGTAAAGATATCTTATTTTCAAGGTCACCAGTGTTATTACTGTTATATACTTGAAGAATGTTGGTAACAGTGACAGCTTTGTAATTAAGGCCACAAATGGTATTACAAGTTCATTTCATAGTTTAAATTGTTACCAACGATTGCGAACTAGGCGTTATAGATCATGGTCTAGACATTCCTCGTCTAGAAGTAGAAGTTCGCGCAGTGCATCAGCGTGTAGTCCCTCAACCCGACCCTCTCCTAAATGACCTCGGACCGAACCTGATCATAGGAATGACCATCCCTCAGACAGGCGTCCGGGGAGTATTAGTAAAGCGTTTCCTATGTAATGCTTGGAAATGCATCCCGCTGTGATGCATTCTTCAACCCTCAGGTTTGTTCCTACTCATAGGCCTTCTCTGCTGACTTCATTGGACGTAGGTGCTTTTCTGCAGCAGCAGGAAGGACTTAGACCTTCCTCTTCTAGCGTAGCAGCTCCTTTTGCGAGTACTTTTGCTCTTGAATCGCGTCTGTTGACGTGTGAAACTCAACGATTTTCCGTGCGAATCTCACAATTTCTCGAGCAATTCATGAGCAGATGTCTGAACTGTGAGCAATTGCGGTACCAACACCTTTGCCTCCACCTACAGCGGCAGGCTGATACCTTTACCAGAGGGTTTCAAAGAGCTGCCTAATAGGTTCGCAGGCGTTCCTATTATTCCGAACTGTCCTTCTCAATCATCAAAGGAACGTGTTCCTCTGCCACAGAGACCCCCCCCCCCTGCATATACTAAGACTCCTTCTAGAGATCCCCCCAGGGGCCATTCTCCTAAACATCAAAGGGAAGCCCAGGACTTACTAAGAGGTGCTGAGCTTTATGGTTGAGTATTTTATTTCCACCCTGCAGAAGTGTCTGGGTGTAGTCAAAGTGACCCCTAGGATTCCTTTGGAATCCTTGTCGAGTTTGTCTGTTGGGAGTCTAGATCCTAGAAGGAGATCAACGTCGGACAAGGCTTGCAGATCACCCCCATCCTGATCGCGTGTCGAAGTTCCTCGATCTTCGGACTCCTACATGGCCAAGCTACCCTTTATCACGGTAAAGGCAAGGGAAACCATGGCTAAGAGGCAGAAGAGAAGATAAGGATGAGAAGTGTAACTCCACCTCACGCCGACATCTTCCGCCGTAGGACGAGTAGGGACATAGGCTAGCCCAGAGAGATAACCATCCATCCCTTCAATCCACAAAGAGATTAAGGTATTGCCTCTGGACCAGCGTCCGATTTTCTTACCTCCTCCAAAGGAGGACCCCTTAGCTCCTACTGCCAAAGCTTCGTCAGGTGTCTCGAAAACCTTGTAAGTTCCCTCTTCTGAGACTGGGGAAGGATGTCCTTATGTAGGGAGTCGAAAGACACCAAGACAAAATCCAAGAACACTGCGGCAAGGGAAGCTTATATGGCTGAGGCACCAAGATGGTCCCCTGTGGCGGGTCCCTCCCTCTAGCGATATTGTTGATGACCCTGACATACTCCAGGATCTGGACGTGAGCGTGGAGGTGTACGACCCCTTGGATTCAAAGGATGAGAATCTTGCAAATGTGGCTAGTCTGAACTACCACTCTGAGTAAGAGAGACGTGAGTCGGAACACACCTTTTGGCTGGTCCTTACATGTATGAGGGCCATTAATAGGCTGTCTACCCCTGGTTTCACCACCCTGGAGAGTAAGGATATGGTTCTTGATGAAATATTCGAGACCCAGAAGCCTTCCAGGTCCAGTGCCGCTTTACTCTGGTCTAAAGGTTTGACAGTCGCCAAGAGGAAAGCTTTCGCCCGGATAGCTGGAACTTTAGTTCCTTGTGGGCAGGTTCCTCTTCTTGGTCTCTTCCACTTCCTTTTGTCTTACAAAGGAAGTATTTTGAGATCAAAGGCAAATCTCATTCCACCCTGTCCCTTGACCCTTCAGTAGTCTCTCTAACGAAGGGTCTTCCAACTCAAACTCTCTGAGGGCGTCTCTCTCAGCTGTTGAGCTCCTGAACTTAGAGAGAGGTGCGAAGTGCACCATGCAGACTGCTTTCTGCCTTGATCTATGGCGAGGATCCTTGGGCTTCATGGTCTGCTCCCACAATCTCTCGAAGGAGTCGGCAATGAAGGCTTTGGAGTCTTTCCTGTTGTCGGGTACCTAAACTCTTGAGTTCCTGTCGCACCATGTTGTCAACTTGTGGGCGAATGCTATACTCAAGAGAAGGGATACCGGCATGAAGAAATTCCACAAGCAGGTGCTGAAGGTGGAAGTCTCCTGGTTGAGGAACTCAACCCTTCAGGGTTCTTCTCTCTTCGTCCCAGAGGAGATAGAGAGGGCTGCTGAGCGATAGAGGAAATTGTCAGACGATTCTCTCCTCCATAGGGCCATGGCATTGAGGCCTTATGATAGACCTTCCCAGTCATCGCGTACACAGCAATTACCTTTCTCTTCTCACACTTCAGCTTCTATGTCCTCGGGACCTTCAAAGGTGTCTTAAGCGGCCCTTTCCATCCAAAGGCCAGAAAGGGACCAAGTCCTTCAGAGGAAAGAAGGGAGGGAAGGGAAATGGCTGAGGTGGTCACTCCCATTAGGAATGGCATTCCTCTTCACCTACCACCTGTGGAAGGATGCCTACAGTTCCTTTGGCAGAGGTGGCAGCTTAACGGGGCAGAACCCTTGATGGTTGAAGTGATCGCTTTAGGGTATGGTAGCCCGTTCATTAAATCTCTCCATCCTCTGACTCGGGATCCAGGGCATCTAAGCTTTTGTGCGGCGGTATCCGCAAAGGAGCTGGCCCTCAGAACCCAAGTCCAGACCATGCTGCAGAAGGGCGCTCTCCAAGAGGTTGTGGATGGGTCCCCAGGCTTCTACAGTTGAATTTTTCTGGTGAAAAAGGTGACTGGAGGCTGGAGACCAGTCATCGATCTTTCTCCGCTGAACAAGTTTGTGCAACAGACTTGGTTCAGAATGAAGATGGCCTACACGGTCATTCAAGCTGTTCGTCCAAAGGACTTCATGTGCACATTGGATCTGAAGGATGCACACTTCCAGATTCCAATCTATCCATCTTCAAGGAAGTATATAAGGTTCATACACGAAGAAAAGATACTCCAGTTCAAGGTTCTAAGCTTCCATCTCACGACGGCTCCTCAGGTATTCACCAGTGTTCGCTTTAGTGTCATCTTGGGCTCACCGGAAGGACATCCGTCTCCTTGGGTATCTGGACATCTTGCTAATCCTGGTAGACTCGGAGACAACCCTTCTTCGTCACCGAGACATGCTTCTCGAGTTTTGTCCGGATCTGGGGATCCTGATAAATCATGAGAAGTCATTACTGCAACCTTCTCAAAGGCTGGTTTACCTCGATATGGTAATAGACACTGTCCAAGAGAAAGTCTTCCATCAGATGAAAGAGTGCACAGACTGAGAGAAGCACCCTTCCTCTGAAAAGATGTCCTTCCGGCTTCTCGTTGGTTGAGTTGAATAGGCCATCTAACCTCTCTCATCTGTCTAGTTCCAAACGGCCGCCTCAGGATAAGATCCCTGCAATGGCAGCTGAAGTCTGGTTGGAACCAACACTCCAATTCACCGGACACTTGAGTTCCTATAACGCAGGACCAGACAAAAACTTTCAACGGTGCCAGAATCTTCCCATCCCCCTCCGGATTTGATGCTCTTCACAGATGCATCAAAAGAAGGGTGGGGGCGTGGGCCCACCTGCTGCACCATATGATCTCCGGCCTTTGGTCAGAGTCAGAAAGGTACCAGCACATAAATCTTCTAGAGATGAGAGAAGCCTATCTAGCTCTTCATCAGTTCCAGGCAGGTCACTTGTAGTGGCCTACATAAACAAACAGGGCGGTACTTTTTCGCAGCCTCTATGCCATCTTTCAGTAAAGATCCCCATATATGGTCAGAAGAACATTTAGTGTTTCTATCAGCTTGCTTTATTCCTGTCAAGAGGAATGTGCTCGCGGACAATCTGAGCAGAGCATCTTGGATAGTATGCTCCGAATGGTCTGAATTGTTAGGTAACCAACAAAGTCCTGACTTTGTTGGGTTCCCCGACTGTACATCTATTTGCAACATCTCTGAACAGCAAGCTTCCTCTGTACTGTTCTCCAGTCCTGGACCCTAGGGCTCTATGGACAAGATCGACGTGTATGGCTTTCCCTCATTTATCTGATGAGAAGATTGCTCAACATGGCCAGACCATCCAAAGATCTAATGATGACCCTTGTAGCTTCGCTATGGCATCACGCAGAGTGCTTCTTCCACGACCAGATCTACTCAAACAACCACGCACAAACATCTTTCACAGAACTGTGCTGTCGCTTCAACTTCACGCCTGGAGACTATCCAGCATCTCTTCTCTCAGAATGGCTTTTCACGATAAGTTTCGGAGAGAATGTCCGGTTACATGCGTAAGTCCTCAGCATCATTCTACCAAGTTAAATGGAGAGTCATCTGTGGTTGGTGTCGTGAAAGGAATATCTCTCCACTCGATGCCATTATTCCAGTAATAGCAGAGTTCCTTGTATACCTTTAGGAGGAAAAGCTTTCTGTCTCGGCGGTGAAAGGCTATCGCTCGGCCTTAAGCTTCGCCTTTAAGCTAAAAAGCGTTGACATTTCCTCTTTGTAGCTTTCTCTACTCATATTTAGTTATGAGATTACTTGCCCTCAGTCAGAGATTAGGCCTCCTCCTTGGAATGTGGTTCGTGTCTTGAGATCCTTAAGAGGACCTCCCTACGAACCATTACGCCGTGTAACTGACAGAAACCTCACTTTGAAGACTGTGGTCCTGTTCGCGTTAGCCTAGGCAAAGAGAGTCTGTGAACTTCATGGTCTTTTGTATGACATCGCCTATTCAAGGGGAGGGGGGAAGTGACACTCAGCTTCGTCCCTGAGTTCATTGCTATGACTCAAAAACCAGGGGTACTGGACCATAGATTCGGGCCCTTTCAGATTGAGAGTGTCTGTTCTGTAACCAAAGGCCCAGATCAGTTGTTACTATGCCCCGTGAGGAGTTTAACATTCTATCTTAAAAGCACCGCAGCAACACAGCCCCGACTAATACCTCTGTTTGCTAGCTCAGAGAGAGTAAAGAGGAGGATCACTAAGAACACTGTTTTCTTTTGGATCTGCCAAGTGATCGAAAGAGCCTTGTCTCCCGATCCTCTTCCGGCTTGCCAACCTAGATTCTATGATGTCGGGGGAATTACCACTTCCTTGGCATTCAAACCTAACTTTTCCTTGTTGCAAGTACTACAAGTGGGCGTGTAGAAGAGACAAACTACTTTCACAGCCCATTTCTTAAAAGACGTTACCCACAGGAGACTTGATACATTCACAATGGGTCCTGTGGTGGCTTCTCAACAATTCGTTTAAGAATACCTCTCCTTGATGGACAAGTAGCAGTTGGTAGAGGGCATTAGTTTCCCGGGTTAAGACTGGGATGAATGAGTATGTCTGGCTTTCTTCATCTTCCCCTCCCTTAGGGTACAGCACCATGGGTCCCTCTGCAAGCTGGCTTTAACCTCTGCAGGTAATTATCACTTCCCTTGTGTAGCCTAGTATAAATTATAAATTTATATACTGTCCATGTCCCCATTGCTTTCTGTGAGGTAAGCAATGAGATACATCTTGTTTTTCCTATATAAACTTGGAATGTGTTCATACAAGACAAAAAATTCTATTACTGTACACTGAATTGCGCAGGCTGCAATTATACTCGCTTTTTAGTGAGGTGTTAAACTTTTTCCTAGACCACAGTCCTATCCTGTACTAGGTAAAACTGGGTCAATGTCCATGCCAGACTTAGGACTTCAACCCAGCTAAGAGTGAGTCATCCAAATATATAAGGGATGGTTTGTTAGTACGGGAACAAATGACAAATTTGGAGATGATTTTTATTTTTCCGTAACTAATACAAACCTGGAGTTATTTATATAAATTTGTCCACCATCACCTGTCCCCCAGAAGTCCTTCCTTGCAATCAAAAGTGACGTACCTCACTGCTGTGAGAGTATATGTAGAGGTGGCTGGCTACCCCCCAGCCACCCTCAGCTACCCACTCAAGTGGTTAGGCAGGGTTGCCACCTCACACTTCAAGTCTAATGGCTACCTTCCAGCTTTGCCAAAAGATAATCCAAATAAATAACTCCAGGTTTGTATTAGTTAGGGAAAAGTACAAGTTATCTCCAAATTTGTCATATTTGCTGTAGAGATACTGGCTCTCATATGTCAAATGTCTAGATGCAAGCGTACAATACTGTACTGTCTAGAATTAATTTCACCATTCATAGTAATACTATCAGTGTTGTAGAGAGTAGTATGAAATTTTAAAGGATTTTTGAAAAGCAAATGTATTCAGAAGTGGGATGAGCTGTATGCAGTAATAAAGTACATTATGTTTATGTGGATGCAATGAGTACAGGTTTTCAAGATGTGCTTTGTCACTTATTGAACATTGAAATTGCAGAATACTGTGTGTAATGATTCATATCAATATTAGTATAAAAAGATCATAATACATCATACTATGAAATGCACTGTACTAATATTGTATTAATAAGTAAAGTAAACTACGGGTACTTTAATATTGCTGGACCTTATTAGCTTGGCATGATTATGATTTGGTGAGAGCTTGTGACTCATCATAGATATGTTGACACCTTTGACAAACTGTTTCTATACAGTAGTTTTAGGTCATTTTTTAATATAGCACAATTTGTGAAGTCTAGAAATACTGGTCACAGTCTCATTTGTATTAATAGTTCAGTGAAAAGTGGTCTCTCTTTAGTTTCTAATCAATTGTTGATAAACTTTGCCTCAACCTTGTTGCAGTGTCATAAGATTCAGTTAAGATTGCAGAACATTTTTGAGAATCTGGTTTGTGATTTATTTCCTATGCTGAGCATAGTGATTATAGTTTCAACCTCATTTTTGTTGTAAATCTCTTTTTCCAAAGAGCTCCTTGGTCTTTTCAATGCTTGATGAAGCGGATACATTGCCCTGTGAATGCTGTACAAGAATTGACCGATACCCATGACACCAGTGTCTCTCCTTGTGCAAGTTGTAATTTAGATGTTCTCAATGATGTCTTAAGTTAATCTGATTTGATATCAGTAGGGCCTCTAAATCACCTCTTGCCTCAAAATAAAGTACAGTACTTTGTTGGCTCGTCTCCCACTTTTAGGGCCACATAGTCCTCTTTCCAAGAAGAAAACTGTGGATGCATGTCCTACAATTTTGACATTCTATACATGACATATCTTTAGAGGACAGATTACAGGACTTGTACATAAAATACTAATAGGCCTATTTTTAGTAGGATGCATAATAGTTTCCTAGTTTATACAGCATGACTATTTATTGTAATGTTGATACCTTAATGTATTTTATATATTTTTTTTTTTTTATTTCCGATAAATACTGTAGTTTATTCGTTACTTCTCCATTTCTTGTCCCATCTGGGTTATTTTTCCCAGTGAAATCCCTTGGGCATGTCATCACAAATCCAGATGTAGGGGTCACAGATCTGAGGTGCCCTTTATCTTACGTGTGATACTGTCCTCTGTTATCAGTTTATACCTCTAGCAGTTTGACAGAATTGGTTGTATGTTACTCCAGGTAGGACTCATCCATTTAAGTGATTATGCTGCCTTGTAATGGAAAGGATCAGGATGTGATAATAGGTTTGGGTTTTTCTGTGCTTCCTTTTCACATATGCAAAGGACTTCAGTTATAGTTAGGGATTATTCTGCCCCTTAATGGAAAGGATCAGGATGGAAAAACAGATTTGGTTTTTATGCGTTTCATCTTTCTGTGCTTCCTTTTCACATATGCAAAGAACTTCAGTTATAGTTAATACTGGTGTGTCCTCTGTTTTGGAAGAAGTGCTTGGTACAATGTACTCCTTACACAAAGCAACCCACATCTATGAGGGTGTATGATAAACATTAGTTATTTACACAATTATTGTAACTTGTTTATGAGTTTATGAAGTAGGGCATGCCATTCCCAAATGATGTTCACTATTCACTAATTCTCATTTGTTCATTGTTCCTGATTCTGGTAACATTGCTTCTGTGACCACTTGAGTGGGACTCTTGACTCAGATGGGGCTTACCCCTCACTTGAACTGTTTTATTCGGATATAGTATAGTTTTTACAGCTTCAAAGGAGCAAGGCACACATGTTAATGATTTATCTGATTTATACAGTTCTCACTTGGAATTTCTTGTTCTCATGCTGATACCTTCATTGCCCTACTTGTATGGCATTTAACAAGGCAGCATGTAAACTGGAGTTGATACTCATTCCAAATTCAACTTCCAGTTTTGCTCTCGTTCAGAAAATATCTGTGTCTTTATTACCTAATGAGTCCAGCGCCACATTAAGTCTAAGTTTCACACTGATTTCTACCCAGTATGAAGCCACTTGCAACAAGACTCACCAGGGTTTACAAAATGATAGTGTTGAAGAGGCAGCAATTTTTTTTTTTTTTTTTTTTTTTTTTTTTTATAAAATTTATTTTTTCTATAAGGCCCTGATGTTACTCATGCTTTTCTCTGGAAACTATTATGAATTTTGATGTCCACCCAAAAATAAAAGTTTTCTATTTTCATTCCTTGTAAAATCCCTACCCCTTTAGTAAGCATAGAGTCAGTCAGGCTGTTGATGGACACTATCTAGGCATTGGTGCATCAGTTCCTTTGTCTTTCAGTAGAAACCAGATCATTGGTCTCTTGGCATCTGTAATCTGTGGTAGGAGGTGGTCATGTATATGAACATCAGGTGAATATAGATAGGATAAATTTTGTAATCTAATTTTTAAGTTTCTATGAAACTCCCTCAATGTTCTTATTGCTAATTCTTGCACTCTCATGGACATGGCCACATTGGCTATTGAAGAAGAGAGAGATTAAAGTAATAATCTAGATAGATAAACTTTATCAATTACCTGAGACCCATCTAGTTTAATGGTAACTAATCAATCCAAAGTAAATTTGTAATTGCACAAGTTTCCAGATTGTTTTCCAAACATATTTTAAATATGAAACATTTAATGTTATACTATAGTTAAAACCTTTAAACTTACCCATTGATAGAATTAAAAGTAAGAACTGAGTGGAGTTTACTCTAATATTTCAGTCTTGATTAAATAAAACTAAAGTGCTCTTACAGTACAGTATATAGAATTCAATCTTTTATCTGACGAACCTTTACGACAGGTAACAAACATGGATTTTGCTCCTTAAGACTGTCTTTCTCCTTCCCTTATCCTCAGTAAAGCAAGTATCCGAGCTACTGTACATGGTATAATTTAATGTTATCGTCATTTTGAAGGGTGGGGAAAAGTAATTTTTACTTGCATTATAGTTTGTAATGAAAACACAGGACCCCACCGATTAAAGACCCTTGGTTTTAGAGGTTCTCCATCTCCTTGTTTAGGAATGCGACAGATGATCCTGAGAATTTGCTTCTTTGTCCTGTGAGGGTGCTTGAGGTGACCTCACTCCTTCAGGCCCCTGATCCAAACCCTGTTCACTAGTCTTTGCAGCTGTAGGCTAAGAAGAAAATCTCCATGGATAAGATATCTTTCTAGCTTCTGGAAACAATTAGGTGAGCATACCCCAGTCTGCTGAAGATCCGTAAGGACCACCTCAAGCACCAGCCCACAAAGTCTGAGGGATTGGCTCAACACTAGCCTTCAGGAAGAACCTGCCAGTGACTCATGTTTTGAAGGCAGAAGTCTGGAAACACATTACAGTATCTGCAGAAGTATATCTGCAAGTTCTTCGACCCATTTCTGTTAATACATGGTAATTCTTCAGGAGGTAGTGTAGCATACCTAGCTCCTTCACAGGACAGTAAGAATTTTGTCTAAGGTAGCTGTCGCGACATTAGTCCTCTTTTCTTAACCCTCTCTTGGGGTTCAGCGTTCATGCCGTTATTTGCTGATCGAAGGTAGATGGAAGTAAGCTTCCATACATAGCAACTGTTTTATAGTATATAAAATATATCTCCCATCCTCCTTATGAGGGGAGGATGGACAGTAGTAGTTTCTTCCCTGACCGTGTGTCTTCGGACAAGTCTTTTCTTAGGTTATCAGATGGTGAAAGTCAACACTCGCACACACCTTAGTTAGAGTGTTCCAATAGCACATGATTGTAAACCAACCAGCTTCGTCCTTGAAGGTTTATATTCGTGTCGTAACAAATTATGAATTTTAGAAATAATTTGTAATTTTCCTTACTGCAATCTTGAGTCATCTAAGTTAAACTTTCTGCCTCAACCACCAACACACCCTAGATGAAGGTCAAAGGGGCTAATCAGTTAGCTGGCAAAGCAATAGAGCTTCCCTGCGACTCATCAGTAGATACCGACACCAGATTATAGATTATAACAGCAGATTTCAAGATATGCTGATGTCTTACTCTAATTAAATGACTTTGGTTTGTTTTATATGAAAAATACAAGGTATTTTGTAAATATGTGATTTATTGGGGTACTGTACTGTAAGTATTTTGTAATTAACCTACAGTATCTGAAGCTTTATGGCCATTTGCCCTGCCCTCTTTATGACTGTCTTTACATAATAGCTAAAGTTTTTTAAAACATGTTTGTTGGCTCATTTGCTGACATTCTTGACAAAGTAAGTTAAACTTATCCCTGGCATAATCAAATAATCTTGAACTGAATTCTATATAAATTTAGTATAGGTATTCCCAAATTTGTAAATTGATGTGTTAAAGTTTTAATTGACTTAACAATTTTAGATTGGTTTGTCAGGATTTTGTCCATTTCAGAGGATACTCAAATAGATCTACATAATACGTATTTGATGGGATTATATTGTAGTACTTGGGGATATCCATACAAAACCCTAATATGTGGTTTTACATCCTTAGCCACCTTCTGCCTCCCTATAGTTTGAAAGTCATGTTATTAATAAGGTGCTGAAGGCAAGAAAACTTGGTAGTTTTTGCAAACCCCTGGTGGTAAAGATTTCTTTTTTTTTTTTTTTCATTCACATGAATTATGAAAGGTGTAAAAGCAAAGGAAGCCATGTAAGTTCTTTCTTTGAATTTAGAAAACATAAATAGGAAAATAAATGAAATAATTTATTGAAAAGATTACAAAACACAATTGAAGAATATAGATAATAATGATTGACATGTTTTCTCAAGTGTATAGGAAGATGAAACCATGTTATATACAGTATAGCAAACATAGCACAATGTGTTGCTATTTCTCATGTTTTTACATTAATGTCAATTAGCATCTGTATGATCAATAAATTTTTCATTTTTTATTACAGGATCCTGCTGGTATATTCGATCTGATAGAAGTTGTTGGCAATGGCACTTATGGTCAAGTGTATAAGGTACGTGATAATAGATTGGATTAGTTTGTCCCAAAGATATAGTGGAGCTCTTAATTTGATTAACAGTTCTTCCATGAATCATACCTTAGAATAGAAAAGGCTATTTACCAGTGCAAATTTAATGGCCTCTATAAAAATTGATAAGATTTTCCCTTTTTATCATGCTGTATATGTTAGTTTCTCTTTGTCTTATGTATTATAAATCAAAGGATAACCTTGATGTGAATTTGTTGAATCAGTAGCACTTCTCTCATCCTTCTCTTATATTTGTATTGCCATGCCTCATTTATTATTATTATTATTATTATTATTATTATTATTATTATTATTATTATTATTATTATTATTATTATCATCACTAGCTAAGCTACAACCCTAGTTAGAAAAGCAAAATGCTATAAGCCCAAGAGCTCCAACAGGGAAAAATAGCCCAGTGAGGAAAGGAAGTAAGGAAATAAATAAACGATATAAGAAGTAATGAAAATTAAAATAAAATATTTTAAAAATATTAACAACATTTAAAACAGATATTTGATTTATAAACTATATAAGGACTTAGGCAAGCCCGTTCAACATAAAAACATTTGCTGCGACTTTGAACTTTTTGAAGTTCAACTGATTCATCTATCCGATTAGGAAGATCATTCCCCAACTTGGTCATAGCTGGAATAAAACTATTAGAGTACTGTGTAGTATTGAGCCTCATGATGCAGAAGGCCTGACTATTAGAATTAACTGCATACCTAGTATAACAAACAGGATGGAACTGTCTGTGAAGATCTGAATGTTAAGGATGATCAGAATTATAAGAAATCTTATGCAACATGCATAATGAACTAATTGAACAATGGTGCCAGAGATTAATATTTAGATCAGGAATAAGAAATTTTACGAATAGAACTTACCTGGCAGTTATATATATATACTGTAGCTATAGTCTCTGTAGTCTCTGTCGTCTGGCAGATTTTTTTAAAACTCGCGGCAACCGCCGAGTGGTGGTTGTCCGGTTAGGTGGTTAACAACCCTTACAGGGTGGTACTTGGAATCATTCCTGTTTTCTGTTCCTCAGATCATCTCTGCCGGTTGGACTGACAACATCGTTGCAGGTCCGCGATCGGGTTTTTCTCTCGCTTTCCCTGTGTCACTGTATTGGACTTATTTTTGGTGACGTATACTGACCTGTGGATTGGCAATCACTTTTGTGATTTATTCTTTTGACTGTTCTTTGAGTACGATGTCTGATAAGCTACATTTTCGAGTGGGTGTGAATGAGGAATGCAAGATGAGGTTACCGAAAGTTTCGGTGGACCCTCACACTGTTTGTTTGGGGTGCAGGGGTTTTGAGTGTGCCCTGGATAAAAGGTGCAAAGAATGTGAGTTTTTGGACGAAAAGAAATGGTTGGAAATGAAACGCTATGTGCGTAAGTTATAATTGGATAACGTCAGGAGGGCTTCCAAATCTAAATCTAAGTCTGCTAGTGATGTTAGCCGAGACATTTCTTTTGACCCCTCAATTCCTAAATCTTCTGTAGAAGTTGAACCTTCTCCTGAGGTAGTAGCCCCTGCTCCTTCTACAGGAACGGTAACTGTGGATGACCCTCAGTACGCCAGGATGGCGGCTTTGATGAAGGCTCTTAAGGACCAGCTTGCAGCCTTGAAAGGTAAGAGTGCAAGTGAAATTAGTGCTTGTGAAGGTGGCGACTGATCGAACCTGTCACGCCCCTAGGTCTAGACCTCTACCAAGCTCCCAGGACCAAGGGAGAAGATACGTCGACGGCTGCAAGGGAGTGAGAGGTACTGTACGTATCCTCGGTCAGCTGTCGCCTCAAGGAGTCCTGTTGCTATTTCCCAGACTGCTCATGACCGCCACGGAAAAGGCTTGTCGGAAGTGATAGTGTCTTCCCCGAGCCCCTCTCCTAGACGCAGATGGCAGTATGAGGCTTCGAGGCCGACCAAGAGAAGGTGGAGATCTCCTCTTCCTTCAGGTTACGGGCGACTCGAGAGAGAACCTTCTGCTACCAGCGTGACTCTGCAGCCTTCGCCTTCAGAATCGCGAGACCCAGCAGCGGTTGCGAAATCTTTCATGACTGTTATGCAAGAACAACTGGTGTCACTTGTTTAGGCTTTTAGCCGCCCTCCCCCCCAGTCGGGCAGACGTAAGGACGACAAATTACCAGTGACGAAATCAGCTAGTATGAGGGAACGGAATTCCTCTCCCTTGCAGGACGACAGACAGCACCATTCTCGCGGTGAGGGGAGGGTATGTCACTCCTCTCCCAGGGAAACGCGCCGTGATTCGTCAAGCGCTTTACGCCGCGTTTCTCCTTCCTCTAGTCTACGACAGGACGCATACGTCTCTCGTCGTCAAGACGCTTCCGACTCCTGCTCGCGACGTCAGGACGCATCCAGCATGCCTCTCCAGGACGCTTCCACCTCGCGATGTCAGGACGCATTCAGCTCTCGACGCAAGGACGCATCCTCCTCTCGTCGCAAAGACACTTCAAGCGCTCGACGCCAGGACGTAACCAGCGTTCGGTGCCAGGACGTAACCAGCGCTTGGTGCCAGGACGCATCCAGTCCTCGCCGGGCGATCTGCTTTACTCCTCTGATGCAGGTGAACAGCTAGAAGGAAGTGGTCCTTATGCAAGCTGGATTAAAAGTAATCTGGATGTTAAAGAAACCTCCGACTTAGTTCCTTCAGCCCAAAGGGAGACAGAGTTGGAAGGAATGCAAGTCTTGGAGGATATTTCGGAGGACGAAGATAAACCTGCTAATGCGGCTGCTGACTATAAGGTTGTCTCTCGCTCCCTCCTTGAGCTGTATGGAGAGGAGTTTAAACCTGCTGCCCCTCGTTCTCCTCAGTCACAGTTCATCAGGAAGAAGTTGAAGAAGCAGTCGGCTTTCATCAATATAAACTTCCGATCCTTCGAAGTGCTCAGCTTTTTAGACTGGGCTCTTGGAACACTGGCCAGGAAAGCAGAACTCTTACAAGCCACAGGGACAGAAGACCTAACCAGTATTATGGCCTGTATGGATAAGGCTCGTAGAGATGGGGCAAACGAGTTGGCTTCCCTGTTCTCTGCGGGAATTCTGAAAAAGAGGGCTCTATTATGTTTCTTCACGACCAAAGCGGTTACGGTCGCACAGAAGGCGGAGCTCCTACACGCCCCTCTCTCGGAACATCTTTTTCCTGAGTCCCTAGTCAGGGACATTACCCTTTCGCTGGCACAAAAGGCTACGCAAGACCTCCTGCCGCGCTCTGCAAGGAAGGCTTTACTGTGGAATCCGTCATCCTTGAAGAAGGAGGAGAGGAAAGTTCAGCAGGCCTTTCGGGGTAGAGCCCCTACTAGGACGGAGTTCAGAGGAAGAAGGCAGGAGACAGGCAGTAGAGCGAACAGAGGGTCATTCAGGGCCCGCACCAGACAGCGGTAGGAGCAAGGCTGTCACACTTTTGGCACGCCTGGAAGGAAAGAGGGGTGGACGCCTGGTCCCTCTCGGTCATCAGAGAGGGGTACAAGATACCCCTCTTGAAGAAGCCTCCGCTTTCAAGAACTCCTCTAGCCTTAGTGGCGCAATACTCGAAAGCTGTGAAGCAAGGGGCGCTACTGGAGCTGGTGAACCAGATGCTGGAGAAGGGAGCGATAGAACCGGTCCTGGAACTAGCTTTCCCAGGGTTCTACAATTGCCTGTTTCTGGTGCCCAAGAGCTCGGGTGGATGGAGACCCGTTCTAGATGTCAGCGCATTGAACGTCTTTGTAGAAAAGACAAAGTTTACCATGGAGACGACTCAGTCGGTGCTGGCAGCGGTCCGTCCAGGGGACTGGATGGTGTCTCTGGACTTACAAGACGTTTACTTTCATATCCCCATCCATCCGACTTCAAGGAAGTTCCTAAGATTCTTAGTCCAGGGCAAGTGCTTCCAATTCAAGGTTCTTTGTTTCGGCCTCAACACAGCCCCTCAAGTTTTCACCAGAGTAATGGCAAATGTGGCGGAATGGCTTCATCAAGAGGGGATAAGAGTATCCCTATACCTGGACGACTGGCTGATAAGGTCCCGGTCGAAGAACAGGTGTCTGGAGGACTTACACAAGACTTTTTTGATGACCCAGGAACTGGGTCTCATCATCAACAAGGAGAAGTCCCAGACCGAACCGAGTCTGACGATTCTTTATTTGGGGGTAGTTCTGGACTCAGTTCGTTTTCTGGCTTCTGTCTCCCAAGAAAGGCAAACCAGGTGCCTCGAGAAGGTGCAGGAATTCCTTGGGAGACAGAAGTGCTCGGCAAGGGATTGGATGAGTTTGCTGGGCACCCTCTCCTCGCTCGAGCAGTTTGTCGCCCTGGGAAGATTGCATCTCAGACCTCTACAACACTTCCTTTCAAGAGTATGGGACATGAAGAATCAGGACTCCTTTTCCTTCCCCATTCCAGCAGAGATCAAGAGACATCCGAGTTGGTGGTTAGATCCGTCAATTTTAGGGGAAGGAATCTTCCTGTTCAGGAAGAACCCAGACCTAGTGTTGTTCTCAGACGCTTCGGAGACAGGATGGGGAGCAACACTGGGGAGTAGGGAGGTCAGGCTCTTGGGGAGTGGAACAGAGTGAATGGCACATCAACAGGAAAGAGTTTATGGCCATTCTGTTAGGATTGAAAGCCTTTAAAGACACTGTCTCGGGAGGATAGTAGAAGTCAATTCAGACAACACCACGGCCTTGGCTTACATCAAGAAGCAAGGAGGAACTCCCTCTCTGTCCCTGTACGAAACAGCAAAAGAGCTCCTTCTGTGGGCGAAGGAGAACGGCGTAGAGCTTTTAACGAGATTCGTGCAGGGACAGAAGAATGTAAGAGCAGACATGCTCTGCAGGAAAGGGTAAGTTCTGCCCACAGAATGGACCCTCAACCATCAGGAGGTTTGCCAGAGGCTGTGGAAGTTAGGGGGGAGGCCTTCAATAGTCCTCTTCGCCTCCAACTACTGCTCCCTAGTCCCGGACAAGGAAGCAATAGCAGTAGACGCCTTCTTGATGGACTGGACAGGGATAGACACCTATGCGTTCCCCCCGTTCAAGATTATCAACCTAGTCATCAAGAAATTCGCTCTCCTCAAGGCAGGGAGAATGATCTTGATAGCTCCATTCTGGCCAGCAAGAGAATGGTTCACAGAGGTGGTGGAGATGTTAGTGGACTTTCCGAGAAGCCTTCCTCCAAGTCCAAAGCTTCTCAAACAGCCCCACTTTAAGAGGTATCATCAAAACCCCCTTGCTCTACAACTGACTGCCTTCAGACTATCGAGAAGTTTGTCAGAGCTAGAGGCTTTTCTACACAAGCTGCAAGAGTAATCGCCAGAGTGAGGAGGGTCTCTTCACAGAGTCTACCAATCGAAGTGGGAGACCTTTAGATCGTGGTGTAAGCAGCACAAAGTGTCAACCACTACCTCTGTCAGCCAGATAGCTGATTTTCTGTTGTTTCTCAGGCAAGACTCTAAGCTGGCCGTATCCACCATAAAAGGATACAGGAGTATGCTTTCGGCTGTCTTTAGGCACAGAGGCATAGATTTAATGCAAGATAGAGACTTGAAGGATCTCTTAGTCATATGATACGACTAAGCAACGCGAGTGAGACCCCTGGCTTGGAATTTGGATGTGGTTTTGAAGTTCTTATGCAGCAGGAAGTTCGAGTCCATCTCGCAAGCAACTCTTAGAGATGTGACTAAGAAAACTCTGTTCCTGATGGCTCTGGCCACAGCAAAAACGGTCAGCGAGATTCACGCTATTGAGAAGCAGGTGGGCTTCAACCAGGATGGAGCAGTATGTGCGTTAAGGATCGACTTCCTCGCTAAGAATGAGAACCCATCCAAACCCTGGCCGGGGACGTTTGAGGTTCCTAACCTCACAAATGTGGTGGGCCAAGAGGAGGAGAGATTCCTCTGCCCAGTTAGAGCCCTCAGGGAATATTTATCACGAACAAAGAATTTAAGAGGTGCATCCAGTTCTTTATGGTGTTCGGTAAAGTATCCACAAAAGCCCCTCTCGAAGAATGCGTTATCATTCTTTTTGAGGGAAACAATAAGAGAAGCTCACCTCTTATGTGAGGAGGAGAACTTCGGTCTGTTAAAAGTAAAGGCTCATGAGGTGAGAGCCATTGCAACTTCACTAGCATATCGTAAGAATATGTCAGTTAAGCAAATATTGGACGCAACGTTTTGGAGAAGCAACTCTGTGTTCGCTTCTCATTACCTCAGGGAGGTAAGAGTGGACTATGAAAAGTGTTATACTTTGGGCCCATACGTAGCTACTGCTTCTGTATTGGGTAAAGGAGTTATTACCTCCCCTCAACCTTAACTATTGTATGGTATGCCTGTGATTGGGTTTGTGGGAACAGTGCCCTCAGTCTAGCTAGATAAGTAAGATATCTAGTCTGCAAGGTTAGGTGGTTAGGTTGAGTAAGGTTGCAGATTATAAAAAGGGGGATAGGTAGTGCAGAAGTTTAGTCACGTTGTTGGTCTCGCCCCGTTGGACAGACTTTATTGAGTTGTTTCAGCGCAACAGGTCTCCACCTGGCTGGCACTCCTAAGGGAAAGCGACTCCAGAGGCAGGAACCTTCGAAGTCAGCTACCTTAGCAGGTAAGGAATCAAGGTGTTTACCTACGACTTATAGTTGTTTCCCAACGATGCTAGCTGTCTTTCACCCACCTACAAATGTGTGAATCAGCTATATATATATAACTGCCAGGTAAGTTCTATTCGTAAAAATTAAGTTTTTATGATAAAACAAATTTTTATGAATACTTACCTGGCAGTTATATATATATTTAAAGTCCCACCCACCTCCCCTCAGGAGACAGGTCGGGCAAGAGATGATCTGAGGAACAGAAAATGGGAATGATTCCAAGTACCACCCTGTAAGGGTTGTTAACCACCTAACCGGACAACCACCACTCGGCGGTTGCCGTGAGTTTTGAAAAATCTGCCGGACGACAGAGACCATAGAGACTATAGCTATATATAAATAACTGCCAGGTAAGTATTCATAAAACTTTATCATAAAAACTTCATTTTAATAGACCGTAAGTTCCTGTCCAACAAATTAAGATGCAAATCAACAGCTGTAGACCACACAGGAGAACAATACTCGTAACAAGGTAAAATGAAAGAATTGAAACACTTCTTCAGAATAGATTGATAACCAAAAATCTTGAAAGACTTTCTCAATAAGCCAATATTTTGTGCAATTAAAGAAGAGACAGACCTAATGTGTTTCTCAAAAGTAAATTTGTGGTTGAGAATCACACCTAAAATTATAAAAGAGTCCTACAAAGTTAAAGAAACATTATCAATGCTGAAATCAGGATGTTGGAGCCACGATCCTTGACCTACTTACGATCATACTTTGAGTTTTGTTAGGATTCAAGTTTATATTCCATAATTTGCACCATGCACTTGTTTAAATACCTCAGGCTCTTTGATGGAAAAGTAGCAGATGGTTGAGGGCAAAGGCTACCCGTGATTAGTCTGGGATGATTGTTTAAGAATGACTGGCTTTCTTTTTCTTTCTTTCTTTCTTTCTTTCATCTTCTCCTCTCTTGGGGAACAGCTAGCCTCACCTATCTACAGGTAAAATAATTTCCCTTGTGTAACCTAGTATAGAAGTAATACTTTTGACGCCCCCAAATCCATAAGTGGAATACAAACCAACACTATTTATTAGGGGTATTACTTCGGCGAAGCTGAAAGGACGAGCCATTAGAATTTAGCTGTAGTTAACTACCCATCCCGCTCGTCAGTGTGGGGGCTGGGTAGACTGGGTAGCTAGCTACACCCCTCACTCACACACTTGTGACTGAGCTTCACTTTGCTTTTGGCTTGGATGGAGAACGGTTGTTGCCGCTCTTCCTCTCCTTTTTGGACTGCCATTAATCTATTTATTTGCTTTTTCCTTTCAGTGTGTGTGTGTGTATATATGTGTATGCTAAGTTTCTTCCACAGCCATGTATACCTTTACCGGATCAGAGGGCCGCACTTGCGGGAAGTTCATATCCACTGTGAAAACAGATCCCTACACCCTTGGCCCCGTCTTCAGAGGTCAACGCTTTGACATAGACAACAAGTGTGATGAGTGTCAGGAGTAATCTGCCTCCCAGTGGGAAAGGTTTGGGCGTAGGCGTAATAAGTCTAAGCAGGACTCTTCTCCTTCGAAGCAGAGGAAACCCAAGGCTTTTTTCTCCACCTCTCGACCTTCCTCTGAAGCTCGTAATTTGAACGGCTTCCTCCCGGGGGCCCTGACGAGTAGTAGTGTGGACCATTTAACACCTGGTCAACCTTCGTCCTCAAGAGACAGTGTTGCCTCCCCTCGTGACGCGGCCCCGGCTCTCTCCTCCCCAAGTGATATCTTGTCTCTTTCTCCTTTATTGCAGTTGTGGACTTTGTTAGGTTTGCCTGGTCCTCTTTCCAAGGAGGAGTTGCTGCGGTTCCTGCACTGGGGGCAGAGCTTCAGCGAGAGTCAGCGTCAGATGTCGATCTCTTGTCCTTAGTCGATATGGTGATGTTGGAGGACTTCTGCTGCACTGCCAGCAGTTCCTGAGGCTACATCTTCGGCATCGTCCTCTGTCTCTGCCGAGGTCTGTGCTCCTTCCCCTGACAAACATCCTTCGGGGGAAGAGCAAAGTCTGAGGCACGTCTCCTGCGAGTGTTCCTCTTTCCAACTGAGGGGCACTCATATAGATTCCTTCAGAGGCCTGATAACGATCTGCTTGCTGGTCCTATGTTCGTCATGCAACATTGGGTTGGTGGCAGAAGACCTCGCTGTGTCCGTCCTCTCCTCCGCCTTCAGGGTGCTTCTGCCCCTTCGACGAAGAGATGCCTCTTCACTTCATCGCTTTGCAGCCTTCCTCTTCGGAGAAGACTGACCAGCCTGCTTCTTTTGGTTCCCGACCTTCACTTTTGTCATCCGCCTCTCCATACTTCAGTATGTCGATCTCCGCCTGAGCATATGTCGTGTTCTCTGTCTCGTCAGGCTTCTACTTGACGTTCACCTGCTCGTCAGGTTCACCATCGACCTACAACGCGAGAATCTCTCACCGTCCCGTCAGCTCTTAAATCGCCTAGCCATCGTGTACAGCTGATGAATCGTGAACTGCCTACTCCTTCAACCTCTTGTAAATCGCCTGCTACAAGAGAATATAGTAGCTTGCAGTTCTACAATCGCCTGCTCCTTCAATCTCTCGTAAATTGCCGGCTACGCGAGAATTGCTTGCAGTTCAAAAACTGCCTGCTCTTCCATCTTCCTCATAGAAATCGCCTGCTACATGTGAACCGCTTGCAGCTCGACAATTGCCTGCTGTTCCAGCTGTTTGTAAATTGCCTTCTTGTCAGCGTCGGGAACATCAATCTCCTACCCAACGGTGTTCACATGTCACGTAAACCACCTCCCTTCCGGGAATCGCTCACTCACCGCTTGACTAGCTGAAGCGTTTCCAGACCATCTAAACGTGAACGCCTATCGGTGCGTGAATTGCTTCAACTCGAATTGTCAACCAGCCGTCATCCTTTCATCCAGCATTGTGTGAATCGCTTGCTTATGAGTCATTGACCCACCACCCTTCCTCTCGTTCATTGGTACTGATCAATCCCACGATTTCGCGCGTCAACACTTGGATATTCTCCGACTCGACAACCATCGCTGCATTACTAGTCCTCACGTCAGGGATTAGAGATTCAGTCGCGTTCCCCAGCACGTCAATGGCTGTCTCTTGTCCAACGTATGACCGCGAAGGTGAGCATTCATCCTCATCCAAGCAAGGATAGTCAGCTACAGCCACTGAAAGTGCTGGTTGTACCCATAAAGAAAGGTAAGGTTGTTACAGACCGTTCACCGTTGCTCTGTTCCCCTCCCAGCAGACTCGTAACAGCGTGACTGCCGGGGAAGGAGGAAGCAGGGAAGTTTTAGGGGTTTAAAATCTTGAAACTTCCCAAAACTAGGAAGGAACCATCATCTTCGGTGCCAAAGTCTTCTCCGTCAAGGCTAAAGATTCCTCTTAAGGATCCTTGGACCTCGATCCCTTCAGGGGAACCATCGGATAGCGCGTCTATGAGCAAGCAGCCGTGGCTCAGTGCCTTGGTCAGGGCTGTGACCGAGGCCTTTGTCCCTCTGCTCTCTGCGCAACCTGCAGAAGCCCCTGGTGTTTCTCTGGACCGTGTCGTAGGCATTCAGAAGCCTCCAAAAGTCCAGTGCATCCTTGCCTTGGTCACGGGGCCGGAGGGTGCGTGGCGCAAGATTGCCTCACAGCTATTCTGATTACTCTGCGTCTTACTGTTCAAACTCTTCCACCAATCTCCTCCCACCTTTGGGTGTCAGCCACAGGAGATATGAGATCCTGGATGAGCCTTGCTTGAATGTCTCTCCATCACTCGCTTAAGAATTGACCAAGGGAATCTCTCTAGAGAGGTTCTCTTTGCAACAGGTCATGTTCTCGGCATCAGATATCGTGAACCAAGAGAAGGTTGCGAAGTATGCCTTACAGGCGACTTCTTGGCTGGATCTTTAGTTGGGATCGGTGGGAATCCTGGTACGGACTGAAGATTTTTCTAAGGAAAATACCAGGAAGGCTATAGACACTCCTCTCCGGCACCCGCACCATAGAGTTTCTGGCTCACCAGGGAGTGAACCTTTGGGCCAATACCATGTTGAAGCGAAAGGATGCGGTGACCGAGAGAATCCACCAGCAGGTCCCAAATGCCGAAATTGCTAGGCTCAGGAACCTTGGAGGGCTCCTTCCTCTTCGACCCTAAGGACGACGAGCAGGCTGCGGAGAGGGGGAGGAAGTCCAACACACTCGCTTTTTCACAGGCTCTAGCCCATCCAAAGATCAGCCAACTGAAACCTTCAAGTAAAATGGCAGTGAATATAAAGGTGTCCACAAAGCCTTTTCCAGTCAAGGATCGGAAAGGCACCAAGTCCAACCGTGGGGGAAAACACCAGAGAAGTGGTGGCAGAAGCTACAAACGCTAGGATAGGCGATGCCTACAAAGCTGCTGGACCAGGTGGATGCAGCTCGGGGCCGAACCTTGGACGGTCTCTCTCTGTGGTTCGTTCAGGGTATCGCATCCCATTCATCTCGTCTCGCCCTCCACTGACCAAGAATCCAATGCTTGTGAGCTTTGCGATGGGATCAGCAAAGAGCAGGCCCTTTAGGCTGAAGTCCAGACCATGATGGAGAAGGGCGCTCTCCAGGAGGTCCTCGATGAGTCCCGTCTTCTTTAGTAGACTCTTTCTTGTGAAAAAGGCATCTGGAGGCTGGAGAGCAGACATCAATCTCTGCTCTGAACAAGTTTGTCGAACAGACTTTGTTCAGCATGGAGACAGCAGACACTGTCAGACTAGTAATAAGGCCACAGGACTTCATGTGTACACTGGATTTAAAGGACGCATGCTTCAAGATCCCAGTCCATCCGTCTTCAAGGAAGGATCTAAGATTCTACATCGACAACAAAACATACCAGTTCAAGGTGTGTTGTTTCTGCCTTTCCACAGCACCCCAGGTCTTCACAAGAGTGTTTGCCCTAGTGTCATCCTGGGCTCACAGGCTCTGCATCTGTTTCTTTCGTTACCTGGACGACTTGCTGATCCTAGCAGACTCGGTGGCAACCCTTCTTCAGCACCGAGACAAACTTCTGAGGCTTTGCCAAGATCTGGGGATCATGGTAAACCTCGAGAAGTCATCCTTGCTTCCCACTCAAAGACTGGTATACCTGGGCATTATATTAGACACCAAATTACACAAAGCCTTCCCATCAGACAACAGGGTAGCAAGGCGGAGGAAGTTCGCAAGGCCTTATCTCAGACGAGAAGAACTACCATCCCAGAAGTGGCTATGTCTCCTCGACACCTATCATCCTTGGCCCATCTTGTTCCCAACGGTCACCTCAGGATCGGATCTCTTCAGTGGCGCCTGAAGTCCAATTGGAATCAGGCCTTCGATTCCTCAGACACACTGATTCCCATGGGATCAAAGGAAAGGACGGACTTCTGATGGTGGCTGGCAGACGAGAATCTGCTGAAGGGAGTCTATCTTCTCGTCCTTCCTCCTGATTTGATGCTGTTTCCGGATGCATGAGAAGAAGGGTGGGGCCCCGCGTGCTGCACAACACGGCCTCAGTCCTTAGGTCAGAGTCCGAAAAACCTTCACATAAATCTCCGAGAGATGAAGGCCGTATATCTTGCCCTTCAAGAGTTCCACCAGATCCTGGCGGGTCACTCAGTGGTGGTGATGAGCGACAATACCACAGTAGTGGCTTACATAAAAAAGCAAGGTGGTACTTTTTCGCAGCCCGTATCCCATCTAGCAGTAGAGATACAGTGAACCCTCGTTTATCGCGGTAGATAGGTTCCAGTCGCGGCCGCGATAGGTGAAAATCCGTGAAGTAGTGACACCATATTTACCTATTTATTCAACATGTATATTCAGACTTTTAAAACCTTCCCTTGTACGTAGTTCTGTTAACAAACTACCCTTTAATGTACAGAACACTTAATGCATGTACTACAGTACCCTAAACTAAAACAGGCACAAATATTAAAGGTGATTTTATATCATGCATTTTCTAAACACGCTAAAAAGCACGATAAAAAATGGCAACCAATGTTTTGATTACATTTATCTCTGATCATAATGAAGAAACAAACTGGAGGTAGAGCTTTGCTTATTACCCAGACATATTTCCCATACTTTTCCCTTAGAACTACATCACATCTTCCTACTTTAGATATATATATATATATATATATATATATATATATATATATATATATATATATATATATATATATATATATGTATGTATGTATGTATGTATGTATGTATGTCTACATATCTACATAAATACATAAATACATAAATACATAAATACATAAATACATATATACATAAATACATGCATACATATATATATATATATTACTGTATATATATGGGTTATGGAAAAAATCCGCGAAGTGGTGAATCCGCGATGGTCGAACCGCAAAGTAGCGAGGGTTCACTGTACTCTGAGATGAGCGGAAGTCCAATCGGTCTCACTATCAGCTCGCTTCATTCCCGGCAAGAGAATATGCTCGCTGACAATCTGAGCAGAGCATTGCAGCTATTGGGTTCCAAATGGTCTTTGGATCATCTAGAAGTCAACAAAGTCCTGACTTTGTGGGGTTCTCTGAGTGTGGATCTCTTCGCAACGGCCCCGAACGTGAGGCTCCCATTGTATTGCTTCCCAGTCCTAGGCCCCCAGGCTCTCTGGCAAGATGGGTTCCAACATTGGTGGGACAACATCGATGTTTATGCATTTCCGACGTTCTGTCCGATGAGAAGAGTACTCAACAAGATCAGAACATAGTTCAATTTTTTGATGACCCTTATACCTCCGCTATGGCATCATGCAGAGTACACCAACATTTACCACAAGGCAGTAGCTTTGCTATGTCTTGACGCCTGGAGACTATCCAGCATCTCGTCACTCTGAGAGAATTTTTGCAACAAGTTACAAAAAGGATGTCTGGATATCTGCGAAAGAAGTCAGCTTCGGTCTACTAGGCGAAGTGGAACGTCTTCTGTGGTTAGTATCATGGAAGAGGTTTTTATTCACTCTATGCCACCATTCCAGCAATAGCGAAGTTCCTTGTGTATTTGCAGGAAGAAATGTGCCTTTCAGTATCAGCCGTTAAAGAGTATCGCTCAGCCTTGAGTCTCGTCTTTAAACTGAAAGGAATGTACATCTTATCGCTAAAAATTTCCCCCCTCATACGAAGTTATGAACTTACCTGTCCTCAATTGGAAGTGAGACCTTCCCCCCACGGAACATGGTTTGAGTTCTTTGGTCCCTAAAAGGGCTCCCCCATATAAACCATTACGCCAGGCAACAGATCGCCACCTAACTTGGAAGACGGTGTTCTTACTCGCCTTGGCCTCGGCCAAGAGTTGATGAACTTTTTGGTCTCTCGTATGACATCGCCCATTCAAGGGATGGAGGAGAGGTAAACTTCAGCATTGTCCCTGAGTTTGTTGCAAAGACTCACAATTGGGGGGGGGGGGGGGTTGGATCCTAGATTCGACTCCTTCCAGATAAAGAGTCTCCGCTCATTTACCAACGACCCAGATCATCTGTTATTAGGCCTAGTAAGGTGTTTGAGGCGCTACCTCAATAGAATAGCAGCAGTTCGGCTCAGAGTGCCCTCACTTTTCGTCAGCATAGGCAGAAAAAAAGAGAAGAATCACGAACAACACAATCTCCGCAAGGATTTGCAGGGTCATTGACCTTGCTCTGAATGCTGATCCTCCTCCATCACAGAACTACTCTGTGACGCAGGTATTGCAAGCAGTCGTATGGAAACGACAAACTACTTTCACCGCCCACTACCTACAAGGAACCTAGATACATTCTTTATTGGTCCTGTGGTGGCTGTACAACAGCTGGTTAATACCTCAGCTCCTTATTGGACAAGTAGCAGAAGGTTGATAGCATTGGTTACCCGCCGGGTCTTAGTCTGAATGAATGAAACGGAATGTCTGGCTCTTTTCCTTTCTTCATCCTTCCCTTCCTTGGGGAAATCGACATCCTGGGTCCTCTGCATGAGCTAACCTCGAACCTCTGCAGGTAAACCATTGCTCCCTTGTGTAAGCTAATATTGTCCCAATACTGTTGCATCCCCTTACCCTGGCAAGGTGGTATTGGGAATGTCTCCGTCTCCTTGGTTATTTCCTACAAGATCCGGAATAACTTTTACCTTGACAGTTACATTGCTAGTTTTTCATCACACACAGCTTGCGTAGGCTGCAGACCATGCATAGTAGGTTTAGCGAGGTGTTGGGGTCTTCTTATTTGTGCACTAACCTGTACAATAGGGAGTACCCCGGGTAAGGCCAAAAAGCGAGATTGGTAGACGCATCCACCCTCCTAATGGGTTGGTTTCCTTATAAATAGCATTGGTTTGTATTCCATTTATGGAATAAATGACAAATTTGGAAGTAATTTTTATTTTTCCCAACGATACAAACCTTAGCTATTTATACATACTTGCCTGCCCAACCCTGTCCCCCTTCGAAGTCCTACCTCCAAGCAAATTGAAGCTGTCACAGGTAGTTAACCCTCAATAAATTCTAATGGCTCGTAATAAATGGCTAAGGTTTGTATCGTTAGGAAAAATACAAATTACTTCCTAATTTATCATATTTTTAACCTTACGTTAAATGTATGGTCCTGTTTGATGATAAAGTATGTTTGTGTATGGGATTCATGTTTCTATTATTGCACTGCAGCATTAGTTAAAGTGACAACGTACAAATCTTGTAAAAATATATACTGTGTAGCATATCTGATTAAGATTATATTAATCTTTCCACTTACCCGCAATCATTTGCACTTTATTCTCATTCTTTTTATATTTCTAGGGTCGGCACACCAAGACCGGTCAACTGGCTGCCATCAAAGTTATGGATGTTACAGAGGTATGTAAATAACATTTTTTTTTATATTCTTGCATTCTTGGATTATTATTACATCTCTTGGTTATTTAGTATTATGTTGGACTCAGTGTTAGCAATGTATATTCTTTTATTTGTTCCTACATGAATACAAACCTTCATCCTTTCATAGGGATATGATTTCAGCATAACTGGAATATGCCTGTAAAAATTTATAACGAGGTGTTGATAGTTACTGTCAGGTGGCGGGAAACACCGGCATCTTCCCTAATATGTGGAGTAGCCACCTTGATTTCAGCTGCAGAACAGTACGATCATACTCTGCTTTAAACAGAGCTTGGCTGTTTTCCATAGTGAAATTTTATTTTTCTCTTAAATTGACTGCTTGTTCTTGTAATGGAGAATCCACATGTAGGCATGCCCTGGTAAACCTGGCGGCAATTGTGGCAGGTATATGAGCCTGTAGGATGTGGATCCCCATTCTTTGTGACTGCAGTCATCCCCTTATAAGGAGTGCAGGTCATGGCTGCCCTCGCAGTGGTCTTAATACGGCAGGAGGAGGAAGAGGGCTAAGGGTGATTCTTTTGCTTCAGGGTCTTCCACAAATTGGAGAAGTCTGCTGGCTGCTTCTTGCCTCTGCTGCTTGAACTGCTGTGCCTTTTCAGTTTCCTCTAAGAGTTGAAACCGAAGAAGAAAGGGAACTTCAGGTGAGGCTTCCCTTAGAAAATAGGATAGTGTTCTGTAACTGGAATATAAACCTACGCTATTTATTTAGGGGTATTACTTTAGGCAAAGCTGAAATGACGAGTCATTAAAATTTACCAATACCGCTAGTTAAGGGTTAGCTTGCCACCGCTCTCGCTCACATACCGTTGATTTAGCCCACTTTACTTTTTGCTCGGATGGAGACCGCTTGTTACCGCTCTTCCTCCTCGCCTAATTTGGACTACCATTAAATTTTGTCTTTTAACTTTGTCATATATATATATATATATATATATATATATATATATATATATATATATATATATGTATATATATATATATAAAAATGAAAATATTCTCATTGTTTATATATATATATATATATATATATATATATATATATATATATATATATAGATATATATATTATATATATATTATATATATATATATATATATATATATATATATATATAATATATATATCTATATATATATATATATATATATATATATATATATATATATATATATATATATATATGTATGTATGTATGTATGTATATAGATAGATAGATATGTTGTAAGTTTCCTTTTCAGTGTTTGCTTGCGTGTGATAACGTATACGACAGGTTCACAAGACACTTGCACAAGGCCTGGGAACCTTCCCTTCCGACCTCTCCCCTCTTGTCCATCGGTCTTCCTGTCGTCGGATAACCTGCCGTTAACTCGGCCGATGCCGCTGGGAATCGTCATTGTTTGGACCCTCCTTGTTTAACTGTTGTCTTCGCATTTCCTTCTTCCGCGGGGGAGCATATGGATTACTGAGGGAAGGGATTGTGGCCTTTCATAGATTGACTTCGGTCTTTTTCTTCTCAAGGTCCGTTCACCTTTCATGGGCTCCCAACAGTATACTAATGGGGGAGCACCTTTCCCGTTCGCTGGTTAGGTTGCGCTTCGGATTGTTTTTCTTAATTATTTAAGTGAAATTGTAATTGTTTGTAATTTAACTTTTCAGCTTCTCTGCGGGGAACACTTCCCTTCAGAGGATCAGTAGTTCTTCTTATTAGTGAATATTTTTAGCTGATTTAAATAAATAATTGTAATTCTTGTCTTATTACAGTTACTCTCCACTCCTTCTCCTGTTGATGTCTCCCGGGGAAGGGAGGGCGCAGTCCATTTTTTATATTTGCTCCTTCGGTGGTCTCTTTTCTCGTCCGCGGACTGGGTGTTCCTCCCGAGGGAGTTTTTTGTTACATAATTTATTTTATTTTTCCTCAGTTACCGATGCAGTTCTTCTTCGCTCGACTAAGAGACCCGACGAAGCCGAGCTGTTCCGTTCATGCCTGGGAAATCTGATATCACCGTCGGTCCCCAGAGGGCGTCATCCCTTCTTAGAAGTACGCCCGTGGCAGCTCGTAATCAGCACTTTATCTTCGGGGAACTAGCTCCAGCTACGCTTCCTCAGGCAGCACTCTTGGCAGATCATCTTAGAGCACTGCCAGGAGGTTCGCGGGAGGGTTTTCCTCCCCAGTTGTTGGGTTTCTCCCTTACGAGGGAGAACTTCCCTGCATCTTCTTCATCACTTGGATTCAGACTGCTGTTGCTGTCTTCGCCTAGACTACACTCCCCCTTTGCCGAGTCTCTTCCTTCGTGGGCAAAGCATAGTCTGTGGCAAATCTCTCCTATGAGGTGATTACCTCTCTCGTTCGCGAGAGGGGCCACTCATAGAGAGACCACTTTGGAAGATTGCTACTGCAGAAGGTCAGCTTGCTGATCCACCGGCCCTCAGCGGCGTTATCCCTTCTCCTTAAAAGTACGCCGTCACCTCCGGTGAAGAGACGCCTCTTTGGTTCTCTAGCAACACAGCCTTCCTCCGCAGAGGAGTCTTCTATTCCATCGTCTTCAAGCCTGTTCCTGTACCTTCTGATGACGCTGCAGCTAGTCCTCGGACTTCGGTGGTCGTGGACTCTTTTGTGGATCATTTGCGATCTCCATCGGTGGATGATTGCCCTTCCAAGGGTACATCCCGGTTCCTGATTGTCCTACCAGTCAACCTGCCAATGCCGTTCCTGTCTCCGGTACAGGCTTTTGAGGCCCTACCTAAGTGCTCATTTGCTCTAGGATCCAGCAGAAATATACTGATTTCTTTTGACAAGATATATGGTAAAGCCACTTTTGTGCTTTGCATATTAGAGGTTGTTCTTGATTGAAAATCTTTAAGATTCTATTGCTTTGGGAAATCTTTTTTTGGTAAATGAAATACAATTTCTAAAGCTTGAATTATGGCTGTCATCTCTACTATATATATGGAAGCATAATCTGGTAATTTATCCTTATACTTTGCTATCATAAGTAACAGCTGATCCAACGATGGTAAGTTTGCAGCTATCTGTGAACGTCTTTACTTTTCCTTCATGATGCCTATTCTATGCCAATAACTTTTCTTTAATTTTCCTTTCCGATTGCTGTGTTTTACTTATGTCTTTAGAACAGAACTAAATTTGAGCTATTAATCATGGAGTATTGAATGGAGGTTTCACTGCATAAATTTTGATACTGAATAAGTCGTTCAGGTTTTCGAGTTCTTATTTGAAATGGCTTGGAAGCCCTTGCACTAAAGTTTCTTGAATTCTATTCCTCTAACATAATTAGTGTTTGGTTGATGCGGGAGCTTTTGAGTCTCATGGTTTACCACAAAGTTCTTCTCTTCTATTGTCTTGGGAAAGCTTGTGAGAGTCTACATATATGCTATCAACAGGGGAAATTTTAAAGGTACCAGTGCATATTCTAAGCCCCATATTCTGGACAATATCAAGTTTCTTCAGTTTTGATAAACAGCCAGAAAAGAAAATCTGACAGCCATAGTCAAGCTTTGATTTACAGATTGGTTAGGGATTTTTTCACTTTTGTCTTGAAATTGTTGATATTACTCAACCAATATAGTTTTTCACGAAAGTCATACCCAAAAATTCAAAATTTTTTCATATTGTACATTATTATATCTGAACCAAGAGTTGGAATTTCCTCAGTAGACCTGCATCTTGAAAGCCTTAAGGCAACTGATTTGGAAGCTGAAACTTTAATTCCCTTTTCCAAGGCCCTTTTACTAATTTAATCAATAGTTATTCCAACACAGTACTTACCTTGAACTACTTTCTTAGGAGTATCTGGGATCTCCTCCCTATCCGACCAAGAATTTTGCGCAGTCCCCCCATCTCCGTTTTCCTTTGTTGGGTCCCTCCGTGGCGGAGGAATATGTGTGCCCTGAGGCGACCCGGGGTCAGTGCGTGGGTGGGCTACTGGGTCGTTGTCGTCAGTAAGCATCTGGTCGCCGCGTAGATCACATCTCGCCGGTCTCTCTCTCATCCCGTCCGATCCACCATTGTGTTCCACATGTTCCCTTTGTGTTTTCTCATTCCTATCCCTTACTTGTGTTGCTTGTGGTTACCCTCATGGAATCCCATCGTTGTTGTCCCGGTGCCAAGGCCGGTATGTCATGCTGGGCATGGCTCTCCAAGGTTAACATCGATCCGTATAAGTTGTGCACTACGTGTCGAGACAGTGTGTGTTCGCCTGCTTCCATGTGTCCGGAGTGTGAGTCCTGGCCAGAACTTCAATGGACGTTGCACGACACCAAAAAGAAGGCGGCATCGAAGCGGTCACCGAAGAAGCCTGGTCTCGGTTCGCTGATAAAGTCTCCTTCAGCTCCTTCTGAGAGCGGTTCCCCTTCCCCTTCCCCTACACAGAGTAGGGGACGAGGTAAGTCCGTTGCGGGGAAACAGCCCATTGCTGTTCCCCATGAGTCTGGTATTAATAAACCCAATTGCATTGTGCCTACGCAGACGAGTGAGGAGTCTGCTATTGTTACGGGAGTGCTTTCGGTAGACGAGGTTCTGGTGCCTGCAGGACCCGTTTCGAGTGAGGATCCGGTGTGGGGGAGATCAGGGACACCAGCCCCTTCCCCACCACCTTGGCAGTGTTTTTTAGGTGCAGCGACTTCAGGGGGGGGACCAAGACAGGAAAACACGAGCCACGTGCTCTTCTGACCCGGATTCCATTGTGTGGACGGCGCCAAGGACGCCCTTCAGGTCACCCATGCGGTAAGACGAAGAGTTTTCGGGCTGGTTTGCCTCACGTTGGTCACTGCTCACGCCTCCGGCGCCTTCTGTTTCGCTACTTCCTAATATAATGCAACCCGTTACCCTGGTAGCACAATTGCAAGCCCCCATGTTGGTGGCAGAGGAATCAGGGGCCTCATCTGCTCGAAGAGACAGCAGAGGGAAAGTGGTCCCCAGAGGAGAAGCTTCTCCACATAAACCTGCTCGAGCTGCTGGCGGTTCAAAAGGCCCTCGCAATATTTGCCCATCGGCTGCGGGGAAACGCAATAGCCCTCATGTGCGACAACGCCACCGTGGTGGCTTACTGTGAACGTTTTTTTGTTCGTGGGTACCAATTTTCGTTGTTTTATAAAAAATGTTGGTTCGTGGATTCATAAATTCGTGGATTTCCGTTTTGAAACCTACTTTTTCGGTTTTTAGTCGAACCCCAATAATGATAAATTGTTCATTTGCAGTGCATTGCTTTTATTCATTTATTAGAAATTTCAATAATTAACACTAATTAAGGGATTACTTATCACTACAAATGCTTATAATGTCGCCTCCAAAAAAGAAAAATACAGAACTACCCATGTTCTTCTAATATAGCATCCCAAGCTGAAACATTACTCAAAATCTTTTGTTGTTACTCAGTGGTAATTAACAGCCTTTAAATAGGGACGAGATAGTTAGTAGGCATATCACTTTCAAACAATTATTATAGTGCACACCAAAATAAAACTTATTGACAATAACAAATAAAAATAATTAGTAATCCAGAATGGTTTAGAAAATGTAGGTCACCAACACAATTCGAATGTGTCAAAGTTGAATACCAAACTCTGACAGTGTATAAAAGTTTTCGTTGGATTTGTAAATTCGTGGATTCGCCCACCCACGAAGACCACGAAAATTGGTACACCACAAACATAAATACGTTCACAGTACATAAAGAAGCAAGGAGGATTGAGATCAAGGGAGCTGTGCTATCTCACGGATCGAGTCCTGGAATGGGCTGAGAGGAATCACATCATTTTCAGAGCTAGGTTCATTCCAGGGAAGAGAAACATTCTAGCCGACGGCCTCAGCAGAGCAGGGCAAGTAGTGGGGTCGGAAGGTCCTACAGTTGTGGGGCTCACCGGTGATAGACTTGTTTGCCACAAGGCTCAACACGAAGCTCCCCGTGTTCTGTTCTCCTGTGCCAGACCCGGCAGCAGCGTTTGAGGACGCCTTCCAGCACTCATGGGACGGACTCGACGTGTATGCCTTTCCCCCCTTTGGGATTCTCAGGCAGGTGCTCAACAGGCTCAGGCAATCAAGGGCAACTGTGATGACTTTAGTAGCGCCCTGTTGGCTGGAGAGGGAGGGGTTCGCGGATCTACAGGATCTGGCCACCCTTCCTCCGTGGCCTCTACCAGTAAGGGAAGACCTTCTGCACCAGCCTCACTTTTGAAGGTTTCACGAAAACCCTCAGTGCCTCCAGCTACACGCGTGGAGGTTATCGAGCGTCTATTGAGGAAAAAAGGATACTCTGGGAAGAGGATTCAAGGATGTCAGGGTATCTGCGGAAGTCCTCGATCGTGGTGTACCAGGCCAAGTGGGCCACGTTTGTGAAGTGGTATGCCACACAGAATCTGAGACTTCTGGATGCATCAGTCCACAAGATTGCAGACTTCCTGGTCCACCTGAGGGACGACCTGGGGGTCTCCATTCCATCCATCAAAGGGGTCCGAGCGGCCCTGGGTCAGGTCTTTCACCTCAGAGGCATTGACCTGGGGGCCTCTCGCCAGATTACCATGCTCATCAGAAGTTTCGAGTAGTCTTGTTTACCCCGCGCCACACGGGTCCCGCAGTGGGACATGGCCAAGGTTCTCAAAGTTTTGACAAGGCCTCCCTTCGAGCCCCTCAAGGATATTGTAGATAAAGACCTCACCCTCAAGACGGTGTTCTTGCTGGCTCTGGCCTCAGCCAAGCGCGTGAGTGAGCTCCGCAGCTTGTCATTGGAGGTCTCGCACTCTAAAGGGTGTTAGGACCTGTCCTTAAGTTTCTGCCTGAGTTTGTGGCCAAAACGTAGAACCCGGCCATTGCAGACCCGAGGTTCAAGGGGTTCTCGGTCCTGGCGATCCCTCACTCAGACAACCCGGAAGACTTGCTCCAGGGCCCAGTGAGAACGGTCAGGAAATACCTTGGCAGGACAGCCAGACTCCGGCCGGGCATCAAAAGTCTGTTTGTCTCCTCAGGCCCTTTAAAGAAGGCAGTGTCGAAGAACACGATCTCCTTCTGGCTTCGGCATGTCATCAAGAGAGTGAGGGGTCTGCAGTTCCTGGTACCCCACAATCCCATGATATTAGAGGTCTTAGCACTTCATTGGCCTTTGTCAGCAACATGGCATTGGGCTAAATCATGCGAGCAGGCACATGGTCTAGATAGTCCACCTTTACAGCCCACTACCTGAAAGACTGCACGAGGAAGTCCCTGGACTCCTTCTCCATTGGATCAGTGATTTCCGCCCTTCAACAAGTTTAGAGCTATGGCCCCGGGTAGCCCGAGAGAAGTAATTGCGAGCGACACAGGTTCCCCTCTTACTCCACTTTCCTTGCTACCCTTTCCCTTCCTATCCCTCCTCCCTTGTTAGAGATGGATGTTTTGGAAGCCCACGTCCAGATTATTTATAAAGGTGAGTTTATACAAACAGGTAGACTTTTGCGTGCTTCCCCCGACTCTCCTACCCTGTTCTTTATGGCGTCTGGACCTAGCTGCCTATCTAGGTCCCGTGCCCTTGGATGGTAGTGGTGGGTCTTCCTTCCTGTAAGTCCACCCCCGCCTCCTAAAGTGTAAGTCTCCTAAGACAGTAGTTCAGGTTCAGGTTCAGGTTCTGGGGTGAGGCATAGCCTTTACAACGGCGCCTCTGTGTCTTTTAGTTTTGTGTGTTCCTTATTTTCACTAGTTTTTCTCTTTTCATCCACATTTGTTGTAGTATACTTTTCTTATTTTCAATATTCTCTTCACAAAAAAGGAATTTTCCAACTGTTTGTGCACTATCTTCTTCGTATGGTTGTTGAAGCTCAATTGCTTTTATTCTTATATCACTAAACTGTGGACAATATAATATAAAGTGGTTAGCATTTTCTTCTACATCACAAAATACACAGTTTATATTTCCATCTTGGTGTCTGTTTCTTATATTCAAGCCCAATGAGTTTGTCCTTGCTCTAAATAATAAAATTGACGAAAATGTATTGTCATACACTTCCTCCTCCTTGATTTCACTTTTCCAGTTTTAATACAAAATTAAACTCTCCTTACACTCCATTTCACTCTTCCATTTGCTTGTGTCCCATTCTCTTGTTCTCTTCTTTATGTCCTCTTTCGTACATCTCTTGACTTCTCTCATCGCCATCCCACATTCTTCAGCATACTTCTTCACATGCATCCACCACTTCCTCTCTTTTTCTTCCATATCATTGACTATTGCTGTAAGTAGGTCCTTTTCTCCCTTAAAAATGCTATTAAGGTACCTCAGCTTACCATCCATTACCCTTGTTTTCATAGCAGATGCTCCTACATCCCCTCTCAGGGCTACAATTGCTGTATTCTTTACAGCCCCTAACATCCTTCTATACACTCCATTCTCTATTCTCTGCAACTTTTCTATTTCCGTTTCTGTTAAGTTAATCACATTTGTTCCATATAATATAGAAGGTAGTGCTACACTTTTCCAGTATGTTTTCCCTATCAGTATCTTATTACAACTTTTTTCTATGATCGAATATGTAAGATTGGCTAGCTTTTGCGCCTTAACTATCATTTCACTTTTCTGTGTTTTGAACATATTCCTACCATCATCTACCTTGATACCTAGGTATTTAATATTGCTTACTACTCTTATTCCCTCTATATTATCTGGTTTCTCCTTCATATTATATATAAGTACGCTACTTTTGTCTCTATTTATGTCTAAACCACACTGCTTTCCTATATCTATCACTTTCCTTATGTTTAATTCAGCATCCTCTATATTCTCAGCAAGCACTAGGACATCATCAGCAAAAAATAATACTACTAGCTTTATAATATCATTTTTAAAACCATTACCTTCCTTTTCTACTTGTTTTATAATCTGATAAGTAATTGATTTGAATAATGTTGTAGAGGCAGTACAGCCTTGCTTTATTCCACTACTTACGCTCAATTTTTGTTCTACTCTTTCCCCTATGTCTAACGTAGTCGAGTCTCCCACATACACTTCAGCTATAGAGTTAATTATACTAGTATGTACTTTGTATTGCTTTAATGTTTCTATCAGTGCTTCCCTTTTTATGGAATCGAAAGCTTTTTTGAAATCTAAAGAGGCCACTATGAGTTTTTTCTTATTTTTGAAAGTTTCTTCGACCATGTATTGTAAGATGAATATATTATCCTCAATCCTTCCTCCTTCTGTAAATCCCGCTTGACTATCCTCTATGGCATTATTACTTTTTAAATGCCTTTCTATTTCATCCTTGATAAAAGCTATGTATATTTTATATGATACATTTGTGAGAGCTATAGGTCTCAATTCCTTTGCTGTTGGCTTGTTTTTCTTTTTTAACATTTTTGTTCTGGATTCTTTCCAGCTTTTGGGTTTTTCTTTGCTGGCTAGTTCCTCTTTGTAGCAGTTCACTAGTGTATTCTTGCATATATCACTCATCATCATTGCTTTGTAGTAGTCTGGCTTTAGTCCATCTGGCCCAGCTGCTTTACTTTTCTTTAGACGTTTTAAGCATTTTTCTAATTTACCTTTACTCATTTCAGCGGCGGGCATGGGTTTAATTATTCCTTCGACATTAAGTACAGCATCGTAATGCTCCCTTAGATGTTCAGGTATACTATATTTATTTACAGTTATAATGTTGTTTTCTCTTCTCAAATTATCCAGGTATTCACTCTCCTCCTCCTCATTCCAGATCTCAGTTATTCTATTTTCATGTGTGTTGTAGACTGTTTTCCAAAATTTTACTAATTCTTTTTACTAATTCGAGGTAAGTACTCTGTGTTGGAACAAATCACAAATTTTAAGTAATTTGTATTTTTCCTAACATTACTTACCTCGAACTACTTTCGGGTTATTGCCCACCCATCCTGCCCCGGGTGCCTTACAGGTGTTCGAGCTAGACACTCCTATGCTTATTGACGACAACGACCCAGAAGCGCACCCACGCGCTGACCCCGGGACGCCTAAGAGGGACCCAATAAGGGAAAACGAAGGTAGGGGGGACTGCGCAAGATTCTTGGTCGGATAGGGAGGAGATCCCAGATACTCCTAAGAAAGTAGTTTGAGGTAAGTACTGTTAGGAAAAATACAAATTACTTAAAATTTGTGATATTATTGCATGTATTGACAGGTATGATACTGTATCATATCCAGTGCAGTACAATGCAAAATCATTAACAAATAGTGAGCTCCTTTGCTACATTAATTCTATTGTTGATTGCAGTAGGGAACCAGGAACACTGACGTGGGAAGCCTTCCCAGAGGAACGAAGGAAAGATACAAATACCAAATTTTACTTTCTTGAACCTCTCAGATAGGAAGAGACGTAAACCTTATCATGTGTACTTTAATACCGGTAACATACAGTTTATAATTCTAAGACCCCAATTGGTTTCATATGCTTTTTCCAGGTCAAAGAAAACACCAATTGTTTGACACTGATTGGCAAATCCTTGGTGGGTTTGGTTGGACAGTTTCAATAAAGGAACCAATGTAGAATGGCTCTTAAAAAACTAAACTGGAAGGAAAAAAGGTGTCCATTGGTTTTCAGGTACCATTTTTTTTCCAAGAGCTTACAAATGCAAATAGTAAGAGCCTTGGGTTTGTAGCATGTTGTTTGAGAATGGTCCTTATCGATATCTTCCTGTGAGAGAGTTTGTCCTACTGGTTCCTTTCAAGACAGAAATGGCGAGCACCATGCCAGCTTCCTAATAGCTTTCTGTGGATCTGAAAGACTTTTAATTTTAGATTCCAATCCATTGGCCCTAGAGGAAGTACCTTCGCTTCTTTCTCGAAGGGATGGTAAACCAGTTCAAAGTTCTTAGCTTTGGATTGGCTATTACTCCACAACTGGTTACACTTGTCTTGGACTCATGCCAGTGGCATTTGTCTACTTCAATACCTGGATGACTGACTAATACTGTCTGTCCTCTTCACAGAGTCAGTTTCTTCAGGACCGATACAGTCTTGCGTTTTGCCATGGTTTGGGGACTGTGGTAAATCGGGAGAATGCTGAAAGACTCTGTAGCAGCGAAAGTCTTCCCATTAAACAACTGTATCAGCAGACTCGGGAAAGTAGTGGAGCCTTTTCTCACCCAGTAGGAACTACAGACTTGACAGGAGATATCTTCCCCATCCTCCTCACAGGGAGGATAGACAATGTATGCAACCCATTTCTTTTAATTGCCTTTACATATCGGACATGATATCCTCTTTAGGATAAAGGGTCCTCTGTTACCTTCTTTCAAAAGTTGACTGTCACCGGAAACTTATTGGAGGTTTCGACAAGAGAAATAGGAGTCACCCTTTCTGCACCTCTACGGGTTCTAGTGTATTGACTTGCCGGATTTTAAACCAGTCACCTATGTTATAGGAACTCCATTCCTGCTGAGGGGGGTTTGTTTTTATATAGGAACAAATCCTAAATTTTCAAAGAAATTTGCACTTCTCTCCTCATCCACCCAAAGAACCACGTGTGACTAAGGTAAACAAAGCGTGTGCTAAAATCTTCCCACATTGTCCACTACGTCCAGAGAAAACGTCGGCTCGTTCCTCATTTTTTAGGGGGGACTTTTGAGGTTTCAAAACTTTTTTAATAAAGGTGTGACCTTTGGGTTAGAGCATCAAATAATTCCATGCATACTGTATATATATAATGTACCTTTTGTTCCAAGTATTATCACCCCCTCCCAAATCTTGCTCACTGAATTTTCTTTGTCTATTATTTTAATGGGAGTCTTCACATCCTCTGTCTGAAGAAAGTTCATTGTCTCATTACCCAAACTAAGCAGTGTTAAGGTCATAACTTAATTTTGGGCTATAGAAATAATTTTTATCCATGCAATATTTACCATTTTTAAAATACCATGTATGTAGCATTATGCATAATTGAAGTACAAAATTAATGTTAATAATTGTGTCATTGTTATTGTTGTTTTATTTTATTTGTTTTAGAATGTTTCAAGTTGCTTATTACTTGTGTACAATTTATTCAGTAAAATAAATTTTTTTTCAGGATGAAGAAGAAGAAATTAAATTGGAAATTAACGTCCTGAAAAAGGTATGTGAACTTTCTTTTTAGTCTAATTTTTCAATAACTTAGTATTTTTTGTACTGTACATTTAACTGCTCTAAACATGCTTATTGCTGATATTGATCTTTATCTTCTTAAGTGAGGGGTTTGTGGATTAAAGTTAAGGGGAGCAATGGGTTTACTTCAAACTCCTAGCTTTTTGTTTATTGATCGGTTTCTTTGATTTAACCAGTTGAAAGAGAACTTTGTTAGTGTGCTGTAGCCTGATTGTGAGAAAGGTGAAGAAAAGCAAAATGAATTTTGGAATGAATTAACTAGATGTGTAGAAGGACTGAGTGAAAGGAATTATGTAGTTATGATGAGTGACTTAAATGCCAGAGTGGGTGCTGGAGAGCTAGGTGTTTTGGAAAGTATGGTGTGCCAGGTGAAAATGAGAGTAGTGAAAGACTGGTAGATACGTGTTGAACAAGAGCTGATGTTGCAAAGTAGTTTTTTAAAGAAGAGAGATTATAACAAGTATAATGTGTAAGAGTGGGAAATGAAAGAGTGGTAGAAAGGTCATTAATGGATTGTGTTGAAATCAAATGTTTGGATGGTTGAAAGATGTGCACATGTTAAGGGGTACGGCTAACGGTATGTCTGATCTCATTTTGGTTGAAGGATAATAAGTTGTAGCAAAAGAGTGGGCAGATGTAAAAGGGAAGTAGTGAAGGTTGAAGAGCTAAAAAAATAAAAAAATAGGAAAAAATGAATATCAGGAAAGGTTAGAAGTGACGTATGACAGGGTGAAAGGGGGAGAAACTGGCGATCTAGAGGAGTAGAAGTTAGTAAAGAAAAAATTTTTTGGTATTGCAAATTATGTGTTAAGCAAGAGGATTGTAGGTGGCAACGTAAGGAAGGGAGTGAAGTTGAAAGTGAAAGAGAAAAGAGGGCATTTGAAGAATGGATGCAGAGTAATTGTTTGGAGAAGTATGAAAGATATAGAGAGAAAAATGTGGAAGTAACACGAAAGGTGGCCGAGGCAAAGAGGACGGCTAACTGAAGGGGGCTTGGGACTGGGTTGTTCGTATGAAATGGGGTGAAGAGGCAGTGAAAGATGAAAATGGGAGGTTGTTGAAAGGATAGGAGGTAAGGAAAAGTTGGGCTGAATATTTTGGAAGGATGCTGAATGTCAAAGATAATAGGGAGGCAGATATAATTGCTGTTGCAGGTGTTGATGTGGAGGTGCCAGTGATGGGAGATGATAATGAGAAAGAGGTTACAAGAGATAGTTAGTGAAGTGAGCACTAGATGAAACGAGAGCAGAAAAACCACCTGGTATGGATAGTGTGAGGGTTGAGATGTTAAAGGAAGGGGTTGTGACTGTACTTGAATGGTTGGTGGGATTGTTTAATGTACCGTATTTCTTGTGTCATAAGACTTGCCTTCTTTTTCCTGAAAAAGGCCCCCCAAAATCATCCTGCATATTAACGCTTAAGAAAACGTTGTATAGGGGAGTTTGACAACCTTCAAACACCCAACTGATGACATACAAACACTCACACTCACATACATGAAATATAAACGTACTGCTATCATTCATATGTAATAAATAAATTTTTTATATTGCACTTTGTTTAATGAAGTGGGGTAGTAAGTTATTTGCTTGTTTTAGTAATTAGCTGATGACTCCCCAACCCCTCTTTTATAAGCAAACAGGCCAACTATTGGTCTAGCAGACAACGCTATGACATATTAGATGTTAATGCAGTATTTATCTATTTTCTCATATTTTGTTGATATTTTGTAATATAGCAATATTATGATAATGACTTTGTTGCCCGAGTTCCAAAATAATACAAACAGGCAATTGCTGAATTCGACCTTGGAAAAAACATCTCATTGTTAGATGAGTGCAGTGTTGCCAAGTTAACAGAAAAGTAATTAAACCTAGACTCACTTACAGTAGCAAAATTATTCAACGAAGAGGAATTTCTAGAGACTTCTTTGATCAATACAGTCAGACCTCGTTAATCGCAGTTTCTTGTTTCCATGGTTCAGTTTTTTCACTGACAAGGAAAAAAGAAAAAAATTTTGTGATGATTGTCTACCCAACATTAAGAATTTGATTTCTAATAGTTGATAACAGCATTGGGATGGCCAAAAACAATACTCATGTTAAATAAAAATTCTCAAGAATTTCAATAAAATTAAAGTTGGGCCATGATATCAAATAGCCCGTGTCACTGCCTATCTCTACACCCAGCTGGTCCTAGCACTCTCTGTACATTGTGTACTCATTTACGGTGGTAAAAAATTACAGCTGTGTTTGAAATAAACTGGATTTTGATTAAAGTGGTGTTTCACATAACTATTCAATGCATGTAATATTCACATTTTAGCATCGTATTTATAATTAAAAACATAGCGAATGGACTGAAGAGTGATAAAATATATGTACGCCAAGGAAAGATTTAATTATCTGTTTAGAGGTGAACATATGTAATCTGAAATGAATATGGATTTTATGATATAGTAACTTTCATAAAAAGATAGCCTTTGTGTTCCTTTATACTGCTTTTGTAATTCAAACTCTTATTGATATAAAATATTGGCAAATGTAATTTTTTATCTGAAAAAAAAAAAAATGCATTCATATAGCTATTACTGTCTTATAAGTTATTTAGATTTTATGTAATGCAACATTTGTTCCTTCTTGCAGTTTTCCCATCACCGGAACATTGCCACTTATTATGGTGCCTTCATTAAGAAGTCCCCTCCTGGGAAAGATGATCAGCTCTGGCTTGTCATGGAGTATTGTGGTGCTGGTTCTGTCACGGATCTTGTCAAATGTAAGTTGAGTATAAATTTCTCTTATTGTAGTGTTTAGATATCCTTGTTGAAATAAAAATTTTGTTTGCTTTGTTTGATCTATATTAAGATTTTCCTTGTGAATTAATTTATTAATTTTGAATATGCTTGATATAAATAAACAGAACCATTAGAAAAGTAATGACTATGTACAACCAGTCATGTGCTAAACTGTATAAAGTAACATGGTTTAGAAAACAAATATAATTGACAAAACTTGCTAATAAGAAAACAAAACTCAATGTTGTGTTATATGAAAACATATCCAGTAATAGTAATAGAATAATGAAAACAGGTAACCAAAAATTGGCTGTTTTATCAGCATTACTGTGTACAATATATCTCTAAGCTTATTAGATTTTAAACTTTACATTTAGTGAAAGTGGGTGAAAATTTCTTTTGACAATTAAGTAATATATTCTACCTCCAAGGAATATTTACACTCCCGATTATTGTAAAAACTTTTCATTTGAATATACAAGCAGCATTGATGTATGTTAAAATTCTTGAAATTCATTAGAATAAGTGCACTGTTCCAATTGATTTAATGACTCATTTTACTGCTTTTTTAATCAAAGTACTGTATAAAATAAGTAGAATGCAGATCAAAATTTTTATGCTGTACATCATTCAGTATGTTGTAATTTTTTTGTATTGTGGTGGCCTGTTGATTATGTCCTTGCCTGGTGATCGCGTGACTGTGATTCGAGTTTCTCTCAAAGTCGTTAGTTCCTTTAGTTGCTGTAACCTTACCATTCTTGTGAGCTACAGATATAGTGTTAGGGGTAGAGCCTATAGGTGTAACTGATGAGTCATCAGCAGCCTTTGCCTGGTCCTCCCTGGTCCTAGCTTGTGTGGAGAGGGGCTTGGTCACTGATCATATGTTTATATGGTTAGTCTTTTGGGCATTGTCCTGCTTGCTAGGGCAGTGTCAACGTCCCTTGCCTCTGTCATTCATGAGTGGCTTTTAAAACTTGAGTTCAGTTTAGTCTCTCAGACTTGGGCATGGACATAGACTCGCCCCAACCTAGTGTATCCATCTTCAGACCGGTTGCAGCTCCCTTTTTGGAAATAGATTTTTTTCAATATTAATCTTACCCGATAATCATGTAGCTGTCAACTCTGTTGCCGACAGAAATCTACGGTAGGGATACGCCAGCGATCGCTATACAGGTGGGGGTGAACACCATAGCGCCATCTGTGGTCAGGTACTCCAGTACTTCTTGTCAACACCACCTCAATTTTTCCTCTGTCGTGCCTCCGGCTAGACCTACATGGATACGCTGTTGATTCTGGAGTTATTGCTCACGATTTGGTGATGTATTTGCTCTAGAATTTAGCCTTCGCTATTCAGGAAGCTATATCATTAGCTTAGCAAGTTTTTGGAATTAATTTGATTTAATTTTTGATTTAATTTTGGTATGAAGAGAGTATGAACTCTCTTTCACTTTTAAATGGCCGACCCTTCCCTTAGACGGAAGTGTTGGTGTCGAAGAGAGTATAGACTCTCTTAATTTTGCTTAACAAAAGTTATAGATTTATTTTATATCTCTCCGCCTTTTATAGGCCTCTTTGATTAACTTCCTTAAATTAATTTTTACCTTAAATTAATTTTTATATTTGTTTATATTCGACCTTTCCTAATAGTAGGCGGTCTTTTCTTGGAACCGAAGTTAATTTACATTGAGCCCGTCATTTCGTTTTTACCTGTTAACATATTATGCTATTTTAATGTTTTTGAAAGAATTTCTTTGATAAGTCTCGTACTGTTTTCAAAGTTGAACTAACGTTTTGTTTTGTCTCTGCAGTTGTTGACGTTCAGAACGTTCAACTTGCGCTCTATCGTTACGATAGAGAGAGAGCATTCACGGTGTCACGTTGCAGTAAGAGTAAACCGATTCTAGCGTTTTGTTCATTCTTTCTTAGCTTAAATGGTTTTAATTCTAATAAAACTGTACTTCCTCGCTTTCCCATGGTTGACAGTTCACAGACTGTGCAGCAGTACCATGATCTTGTGTCCGGCTCCGTCAGACGACTAGCTTTTAAGAGCTCCCACAAGTCGTCGCTGTCTGGAGATTCTCAGATGGACTATGGATCTGACCAAGGAACTGGGCCTCCTGGTCAATTTTGAGGAGTCCCAGCTCGTCCCATCCCAGACCATTGTCTTCCTGGGTATGGATCTTCAGAGTCGAGCTTTTCGGGCTTTTCCGTCGGCCCCAAAGATCTACTAAGCCCTAGATTGCTTCCAGAGCATGCTGAGAAGGAACCGATGCTCAGTCAGGTAGTGGATGAGTCTAACAGGGACACTTTCATCGCTGGCCCTGTTCATCGAGTTAGGGAGACCCCACCTCCCCCCCCTTCAGTATCATCTAGCGGCTCACTGGATAAAGGACATGACGCTAGAGACGATCTCAGTTCCTGTTTCCGAAGAGAGGAGGTCTACTCTCACGTGGTGAAAGAACAGCTTTCTTCTCAAGGAAGTCTACCTTTGGCTGTTCAGAAACCCGACCGCCATCTCTTCTCTGACGCATCAGACACGGGCTGGGGTGCGACTTTGGACGGACAGGAATGCTCGGGTACATGGAATCAGGAGCTAAAGACACTTCACATCTATTGCAAGGAGCTGTTGGCGGTTCATCTGGCCTTGTTAAACTTCAAGTCCCTCCAGCTTAACAAGGTGGTGGAGGTGGACTCTGACAACACCACAGCCTTGGCTTACATCTCCAAGCAGGGAGGGACTCTTTCGTGGAAGTTGTTCTAGATCGCAAGGGACCTCCTCATCTGGTTAAAAGATCGAAAGCTCACGCTGGTAACGAGGTTCATTCAGGGCGATATGAATGTCATGGCAGATCGCCTTAGCCGGAAGGGTCAGGTCATCCCCACAGAGTGGACCCTTCACAAGAATGTTTGCAGCAGACTTTGGGCCCTGTGGGGTCAGCCAACCATAGATCTGTTCGCTACCTCGATAACCTAGAGGCTCCCGTTGTATTGTTCTCCGATTCCAGACCCAGCAGCAGTTCACGTGGATGCTTTTCTGCTGGATTGGTCCCATCTCGACCTTTATGCATTCCCGCCGTTCAAGATTGTCAACAGGGTACTTCAGAAGTTCGCCTCTCGCTAAGGGACACGGCTGACGTTGGTTGGCTCCGCTCTGGCCCGCGAGAGAATGGTTCATAGAGGTACTGCAATGGCTGGTCGACATTCCCAGGACTCTTCCTCTAGGAGTGGACCTTCTACGTCTACCTCACGTAAAGAAGGTACATCCAAACCTCCACGCTCTTCGTCTGACTGCCTTCAGACTTTCGAAAGACACTCAAGAGCTAGGGGCTTTTCGAAGGAGGCAGCCAGAGCGATTGCCAGAGCAAGGAGGACATCTACTCTCAGAGTCTATCAGTCTAAAGGGGAAGTCTTCCAAAGCTGGTACAAGGCCAATGCAGTTTCCTCATCCAGTACCACTGTAACCCAGATTGCTGACTTCCTGTTACATCTAAGGAACGTAAGGTCCCTTTCAGCTCCTACGATTAAGGGTTACAGAAGTATGTTGGCAGCGGTTTTCCGCCACAGAGGCTTGGATCTTTCCACCAACAAAGATCTACAGGACCTCCTTAGGTCTTTTAAGACCTCAAAGGAACGTCGGTTGTCCACTACAGGCTGGAATCTAGACGTGGTCCTAAGGTTCCTTATGTCATCAAGATTTGAACCTCTCCAATCAGCCTCTTTTAAGGACCTCACATTAAAAACTCTTTTCCTCGTGTGCTTGACAACAGCTAAAAGAGTAAGTGAGATCCACGCCTTCAGCAGGAACATAGTTTTCACATCTGAAACGGCTACATGTTCCTTGCAGCTCGTTTTTTTTGCTAAAACGAGCTTCCTTCACGTCCTTGGCCTAAGTCGTTCGAGATCCCAAGCCTGTCCAACTTGGTGGGGGACGAACTGGAGAGAGTACTTTGCCCAGTTAGAGCTCTTAGGTACTATCTAAAAAGGTCATAACCTTTACGAGGACAATCAGAAGCCTTATGGTGTGCTATCAAGAAGCCTTCTCTTCCAAGGTCTAAGAACTCAGTTTCTTACCTATTCAGGCTCCTGATTAGGGAAGCACATTCTCATCTGAAGGAAGAAGACCTTGCTTTGCTGAAGGTAAGGACACATGAAGTGAGAGCTGTGGCTACTTCAGTGGCCCTCAAACAGAACCGTTCTCTGCAGAGTGTTATGGATGCAACCTATTGGAGAAGCAAGTCAGTGTTCGCATCATTCTATCTCAAAGATGTCCAGTCTCTTTACGAGAACTGCTACACCCTGGGACCATTCGTAGCAACGAATGCAGTAGTAGGCGGGGGCTCAGCCACTACATTCCCATAATCCCATAACCTTTTTAACCTTTCTCTTGAATACTTTTTATGGGTTGTACGGTCGGCTAAGAAGCCTTCCACATCCTTGTTGATTTGGCGGGTGGTCAATTCTTTCTTGAGAAGCGCCGAGGTTAAAGGTTGTGATGAGGTCCTTTAGTATGGGTTGCAGCCCTTTATACTTCAGCACCTAAGAGTCGTTCAGCATCCTAAGAGGACCGCTACGCTCAGTAAGGAAGACGTACTTAATAAAGGCAGAGTAATGGTTCAAGTCGTCTTCCTTACCAGGTACTTATTTATTTTATGTTATTTTTGAATAACTAATAAAATAAAATACGGGATACTTAGCTTCTTTGTTAACATGTATGCTGGTCTCCACCCACCACCCTGGGTGTGAATCAGCTACATGATTATCGGGTAAGATTAATATTGAAAAATGTTATTTTCATTAGTAAAATAAATTTTTGAATATACTTACCCGATAATCATGATTTAATTGACCCACCCTTCCTCCCCATAGAGAACCAGTGGACCGAGGAAAAAATTGAGGTGGTGTTGACAAGAAGTACTGGAGTACCTGACCACAGATGGCGCTATGGTGTTCACCCCCACCTGTATAGCGATCGCTGGCGTATCCCTACCGTAGATTTCTGTCGGCAACAGAGTTGACAGCTACATGATTATCGGGTAAGTATATTCAAAAATTTATTTTACTAATGAAAATAACATCTTTCCAGCTCTCATACAGTAGAAGCTCCTAGGCTGTCTTTCCTCCCTAGAGAAGCTAGTACCCTTCAGGAGAATGCATCTTCGATCTCTACAATGGGCACTAAAGTCATTAGTCACAGATACCAGATCCCCCAGTGACTTTTTATGATCCCGGGATGTGAAGACAGGCCTCTTGTGGTGGCTAAAGGAGAAGAATCTGTCAGCTGGATCTCTCCTACAGAGAGTTTCTTTTTTCAGATGTTTGTCGCTAAGGGTGGGGAGCTCATCTAAGGAAGGAACAGGTTTCAGGTACATGGCCATAGGAAGACAAGTCTTTTCACATAAATTACCTAGACTTGAAGGTAGCGTACCTAGCGTTACTTCACTTTTCAGAGACAATCATAGGTCACTCGGTAGTGTTGATGAGCGACAACACTACTGTAGTGACTTACATAAACAAAAAAAGGGGCTCTGTATTCCATCTATGTCAGCTAGCTGTGGGAGTCCAACATTGGGCACAAGTAAGTGCTGTTCACCTCTAAGCATGGTTCATTCTATGGAAGATAAATGTAATAGCAGATAATCTGAGTCGACTAGGAACGATAGTTGGTTCAGAATGGTCTTTGAATCTTCAAGTGGCAACTAATCTCCTGACTTTATGGCGTTCTCCTATTACAGACATATTTGCCACCCATCTGAACAATAAATTCACTGTATTGTTCCCCACTTTCAGATTCACCTGCAGTGATGGAGGATGCATTCCTACACCTGGGGACGGAGTGGACATTTATGCCTTTCCACCTGCCTGATCCGTCAGGTGCTGAACAATATCAGTTAAAAAAACTTGATAATAATGTTGGTCACGCTAAAGTTGCCTCACATGGAGTGGTACTCGGATCTTATAGATCTTTTCATAGAAATTCCAAGGGAACTTACAGATTGGCTTAATCTCGTACTTCAGCCCCACAGGAAAATATTTCATGACACAGCCCACTCACTACCTATCTCTTCACAGCTGGAGGTTATCCAGCACGTCTTCCAAAAGAAAGGCTTTTTGAAACCAACTGTGAAGCAACTTTTCGGTTATCTTCACAAGTCCTCCGCAGTGGGCTATCAAGCAAAATGGTCACTTTTATGTGATTGTTGTCGTAGAAGGGGTCTTGCTCTACTCAAGGCCACTATTCCACTGATTACAGACTTCTCTCTGTCACTGCAGTATAAGCCTATTGTTGAGCCTTAAGACAGGTTTTCAGACTGAAGGGAATTTATCTCTCCTCCTTGTGGGAACTCGGCATTGATGAAGAGTTTTGAGCAGTCTTTCCCACCTCAGGAACTCGAATGTATTGTGATTAAGGATCTGAGGTCCCTAAAAGTGGCACCTTACGAACCTCTTTACAAAGCTTTAGATTGAGGTGTTACTCTCAAGTTGGTTTTCCTTCTAGTTTTAGCCTCTTTAAAGAGAGTGAGACCGACATTTCACAAACCTGTTGGGGCTGTGACTCTCACTCACCTTTTGTTTATGAGGCTGACATCTCCACCTTGCTTCTCATATGAGCCAGTCAAGATTGTCTGTAATATTATCCTTTGGGTCAAGGGTCTAATAACTGCCCGATCTTCTAAAGAAGACACCCATTTGGATGACGAGGATTTGTGCTTTTTGAGTAGGATCATACTAGAAATTTTAAAGAATTATTTGTATTTTTTCTAGCTCTACAAACCTGAATCCTTTAATTTATATGTATCACTATGAGTAAGTGATGCGTGTCTTGCTGAGTCAGCTGCTCCTACCCTTTGTGGGTGGGATGATGGCAAGCATACATATTACGAGAATCCTACAATTTCCTTAAATCTAATCATAGCCAAACAGCAATGTAGTAAATCCCTTCAAATATTTTGGGTTTGTATAACTAGGAAAATACAAATTGTTTTTTGAAATTGTAATTTTTAGGACAGGCTCTTTTGTAAATGCAATGTTTTTCCTAGTTACAGTTTAGGGCAGGCATTTATATTATATATTAGAGTCAGATAAAGGACTTGAAGGCTCAGATCCATAATTGGTAGTGAAGCTACATCTCATTATTCCTATAAAAATACTTCTTTAGGAAAATTATTTTGCAACAGCTCGGTGGCATAAAGTAATTCTTTTTAAAGGCCTTGTCTAAAAGTTACGTATTATCTTAGAAATTAATTGGACATTAAATGTTGTGGTAATTGCGAAGGATATATTGTAAGAAGTTACTGTTAATTTGCTTTATAACTTTGTTTTACTATTAATTTTCTTAATGAAAGAGTTCAAGATTTTGATTAATACATGTGTACAGTATACTGTAGTTCTAAGTTTGACAGGTTAAGTATGCTTGGAACCTAGTCTTGAAACTTAAGTAATTATGAGTTTACCTTGGATTATGATAAGTTACTGTTGAACTAGACAAGTCTCAGGTAATTGGTAAAGTTTATTAATCTATGTCGTCACTTTATTCTTTCTCTAACCCATGTTCATTAGTGGAGGGTTCAGCAATATGAACAAAGGTAGAGTGTCATGGAAGTAAACAGGATCCTAATCAAATTGATTGTATTTTTATACGTGTTTGATGTTCATAACATCCCCATTCCTCCCACCACTGACTAGTGATGGCAAGAGGTAAATAATCTAGTTTTGCCTTTGAGACTGGAAGCATGACACACCCACACCTAGATAGTTGCCATCAGCCTCCAAAGGGGAAGTGTTTTACAACGGAAGAAAATGGAAAGTTTTCGTTTTGGGCAAGATTGTTATTATTCTTCTTATTACTACCACTAGCTAAGCTACAATCTTTGTTGGAAAAGTAGGATGCTATAAGCCCTAGTGCTCCAAAAAGGAAAAATAGCCTAGTGAGGAAAGGAAGTAAATGAACTATATGAGAAGTAATGAACAATTAGAATGAAATATATAAGAACAGTAACAACATTAAAACTGATCTTTCATATAGAAACGTTAAAAACTCATGTCGGCCTGTTCAACATAAAAGTATTCGCTTCAAATTTGAATTTTGGAGATCTACAGATTAAACTACCTGATTAGGAAGATCATTTCACAACTTGGTCTCAGGTGGAATAAAGCTTCTAGAATACTGTGTAGTATTGAGCCTCATGATGAAGGCCTGACTATTGGAATTAAACTGCATACCTAGTATTAAACAGAGGATATTATTGTCTGGGAAGATCTGAATGTAACGGATGGTGAGAATTATGAAAAAGCTTATGCAACATGCATAACTAACTAAAAGAATAATGGTGCCAGAAATTAACATCTAGATGAGGTATAAGAAATTTAATAGACCGTAAATTCCTGTCCTACAAATTAAGATGAGAATCAGGAGCTGTTACCAGAAAGGAGAACAATTTAACAGTTCAACATTTAAACAGTTTTGAGAGAGGAACATTGTGAACATCAGATCAGTAAAGAAATATTTTTTTCTATAAAAATTTTATTTAATGTTTATAGTATATTTTGAGTGTTTTAGGAAACATTGCTATTAACCTACCTTTCCGTATGTAAATGTCAGTTATAAATTATTAATGATAATGCTAGGTTAAGTTAGTACTTTATAGAATGCTACTCCATTTCATTTTAAGGGATTTCTAAGCTACTGGATTCAAGGCTCTACTTTTGGATTGGATACATAAGACAATCCCCTAATGTAGAGTTCTTTTCTGCAAGAATATATGGTTGTTGTTATAAGAACAAAACTACTGTATTATTTTTTCATTGTAATAAATTTCAAAATGTTAAGTCAAAATATTTAATATACAAGGTTATGATGCATCTACAGTAGTTAGATATTTGTGTAGCAACATAGTATACTGTACAGGCTGTTCAAATCAAATGTAGATAGTAATTATCTTTGTTTTATTTTTCAGCCACCAAAGGACAAAGTCTAAAAGAAGAGTGGATAGCATACATCTCTAGAGAAATTTTACGCGGATTGGCCCACCTACACTCCAGTAAAGTTATCCACCGAGATATCAAAGGCCAGAATGTTCTACTCACAGATAATGCCGAAGTCAAGTTAGGTAAGTAGAATATTTTATTAGCAAGATCGGTATCTTGCTTTACCCCTTTAGCTGCACCATGTCGTAGAAGGGTAATTTGAGTGAGAGTATGTTGTGACCTGGTGTGAGATTGAATTTTGATATTATTTCAATATGTGAAATGATTAGTTTCTGAGTTTTTATACTACTTTAACATTATCAACTTTGATTTGTTATTTTTTGTTATTTCTCATTTATAGCTTATTCTCTCTTTTTTCTTTCTTTTCTGCACTGGACTGCTTTCCCAACATGGGCAGTTGAACTTGAAGCATTGTGCTTCTCCAGCTAGGATTTCAGTTAAGCTTGTAACATTGAAAATGTATATTTTATGTAACCATAATCCAGATATGTATTTAAACAGAGAACCTACAAATTTTAAGTATGTGTGCCCACCCACTGGAACTGTATCATGCTATTTTTATTTTGCTGGACGTCAACATTCACATTCCATTACCATTAATTTTTCTTACTCATGAAAAAACTTGCGAAAAGTTCTTCCTTGAAGTATTATTAATGTAGGTTATAAGATAGTGATGCTGGAATTTACAACTTTGAGTATTGTGTAGTATAGAGATTTATTTGATTTGTTTAATTTTTCATTAAAATTAAAAGAAACAAATTAAATTATTTGAGGTACCTTATGAAGTTTCATAATCAATTTGAGTATATTTAAAGTACATTATAATATAGTTTTAAATAAATTTCATGATTAGTTCAGTGCTAAAGGGATGAGAAGTTTTTGTGGTTATTTATATATGTGGTCTATTTTGCAGTTGATTTTGGCGTCAGTGCTCAGCTTGACCGTACTATAGGCAGGAGGAACACATTTATTGGTACTCCTTACTGGATGGCTCCAGAGGTAATTGCCTGTGATGAGAATCCTGAGGCTACATATGACAACCGTAGTGACTTGTGGAGTTTAGGTGAGGCATTGATGCATTCTTCCTCTATTTGCCTTCATATTTGATCTGATTTTGGATAATCACAAGAAAATAATTCTACAAGATGGGAAATTTTGGGATATTTGATGATTTTCATGACGTGACTTCTTTCAAAGTTTTAAATTTCTATCTTTGACGTATTTGTTACTGTACATGAGAAGTATTCAAGTTTATAACACCTCTTGCTTTAATATGAGCTCTCTGATTTAAAGAGTGATTTTGTTTATTTTTTGTGTTTTGAAATGAAAAAGGGAAAAGGTTTAGGGCTTTATGTAGAAGGAAAGTAAGAAGAGTTGTCATTATTACAGGTATCACAGCGCTAGAAATGGCAGAATCACAACCTCCTTTGTGTGATATGCATCCTATGCGTGCACTGTTTTTGATCCCAAGGAATCCACCTCCACGCCTTAAGAATAGCAAGAAATGGAGTAAAAAATTTCATTCCTTTATTGATAGTGTCTTAGTCAAGGACTACCATCAGGTAAGTATCTCTTGATATGCTGTATACTGTAATTGCAATTGGGGTTCAAATAACCTTATCATTACTTAACACTGTGAAATGTACATGTCCTTTCCATGTTACAGAGAACTTACACCGATCAACTATTAAAACATCCATTTATACGGGACCAACCGACTGAACGGCAAGTGCGTATCCAACTCAAAGATCACATAGACAGATGCAAGAAACATAAGCAGAAAGGTATTTTCACATTGTTTATTTAGATTTCTTTGATAATTGGTCATATTTATCATTCGTTTAAGGGACACTCAATATTTCAATAATAAGCTTTATTGTGATCTTTATTATTTAACCTTTTATGAATATTCAAAATTTTTGTATTTTGTGAAATATTTTCAAACATTTCCAGTTCAATTGGATTCTTGTTAAACTCAAAAGTAATTTTGCTTATATATTTGCTTTTATAGGGTTGTCCATTTAGTATCAAATGTTACCTCAATGTGTTTAATTTTGTTTTTGTAGAAGACAGAGAGGAAACATTTAATTATAGTGGATCTGATAATGAAGATGAGGAAACAATACAGCCTGGTGAACCCTCATCAATCATTCAAGCACCTGCAGGAAATACCTTGAGACGGAACTTTCAGCAAATACAAGTGAGTGATATAAAGATTTCAATTTCTGATGTGATACAAAAAAGTGAGTTGTTCTTAACCCTTTGAGCACCTTTAATGCTGCTAGTTGAATTTCAAGATAAACAAGTGGCTGGTCCTACATTATAGTCATCCTCACTGCCATTCAAAACCTGATGCAACCACTTCTCAGCTGTGATCAATGGTTTTAAAGATTTTAACTGTGACCCATAGTCAATAGGAACCATACTATGTTCCACATTGTTAATAAATGTATATATAGTAAAGGTTGGTCATGAGCTTTTATTTCAGAGGGCGGAGGGATATTAAGATTCAGACTGCCAGCCTTGTCTTTTATCTCAGAATCCAGTGGTCATATAGATCAGAATGGATCATGGAATTGAGTATTTTGCAATAGATGGGCCAGAAGTAAACTGGCAGATTGAGGCTCTAAGAGTTAATTGACTCTTAATGTGCTGTGTACCAAAAAAAAAAAAAAAAAAAACATACATACATACATACTAACTGGTACTCTTTAACCACAAAGCACTACTTGAAGAGTTAGCCTAGGATTTGAAATAAAACAGGTTATGCCAGGATCACAACCTTTGTCCAATGGCTTTCTGGGGTTTTGAGATTTCATAAAAAGCAAAATTAGTGGAAATCTCATGAAGTCCATGGCTATCAATCCCCTAAAGCTTTGTAATAGCTGGCCAGGTATCAGCAACCTCACTTCCATTGTTATCGTCTAGTCATCTTTGCTGGCTTTTCCCCTGATTTTAAAAGGCTATTTTTGTTCACGACTGTAATCTTACTTGAACATGTACTGACTGAAGATCTTTTATAATAGAAACTGAGATGGAAGATAGAGCTACGTTCTTAGTAATGGTTATTCAAAAGACACTTTTGGCATGTAACATGACTTGTAATGGGGATCATTATTGCCTAGCAAAAATTCTTTAAGGGGTGCAACTCAGCCCCATTGAAACACTGTTTTATCGGATTACTTTAAACTCGCTTCATTTTTATCTCGTCAGATTACTTTATTATAAAAACCATTGGAAAGAGATTTTTATATTCTAAGATTTGTACACAGGAAGGTTTCCTATCCATTTTTTTGTATCATTGTATAGGAATCACTTTCAGTAGCGGCCATTTTGCATAAAGAAATTAAACGTTTTTATCAAAAAATAAAAGGACAGGTTGTAGGTTATAAAATTCCCTATCTTTTCCTTTTTTAAGGATAAAAAAGTCAATATTGAAATAAAGTACAGTAGGGGGAAATTTGCTCTGAAATTTTTTTTTGTAGAGATTGGTTGAATATACTTCAGTATGCATAAGTATGGGCTTTTATGGGTAATTTTTCTCAACACTGAGGATCCTAAATGCATAATCATCATATTTCAGGGTTATTTACCATGTAGTGATAACCTCTTCCCCCAAATCCAAAAATAAATATGCTACATGCACCAAATGTGCATATATTCTCATTAGCATACTTTCTGGCCAAATTTTATGCTTTATTCATATTTAGTTATTATCTCTGAAGCTTTATGCATCTTAAACTTTAACCATAATATAAAAATTGTAAATATATAAAAGAACAGGCAAATAAATAGGAAATTCTTGTTTTTTTTGTGTAGATTGGTTGAAATTACTTTAGTGTGCACAAATATGGGCTTTTAGTGGTATTTTCCTCAACACTGGTGATCATAGGGACAGAATGATCATATTTCAAGGATTTTCACTAAAGAGTGAAGAGCCCCTTCCCTCAAATTCAGAAAAATATACTCAATATGTACCATATGTCCACATGTGAGTACGACTTGACTAGTATGATATATTCGTGGCAAATATACACTATAGTCATATTAAGGTTTTGTCTATACTTTGTGCATCTTTTAGCATAACCATAACATAAAAAATATCAATATAGGAACAAGCAGAGAAAAAATGTGAAGAATATAACCAAGAAAAAATTGCACCAAATGTTTACTGTACTTATGATTCTATCAAGAAACACAGAATTGCACTTGAACCTTGGCATGAGAACTGAATGATAAAGGGATAGTACTTACTCAACTGGGAAGTATTGCCATATACTGCCGTATGATCCAAATACTACGCTAAACCGGTAGGGGTATTACAGGGAAAGAAAATGGAAAATTTTTTAATTTTTGTGTAGATGTCAACATTTGACCAGCTTCGAGAAAGAAGCAATATATAACGCCTGGGATGGCCCATAGTACCAATTCTGCGTCAAAAAATTGGGCATTCAAGCCCCTGGTCCTTTTTGGCAACATTTTAATCACATTGTCTTAGCACAAAGACTACAGTATTAGAACTAAGACAATTTTTTTTCTTTTTTGGTATAGTTTAATGAATTTCGCTTCCATTGGTATATAATCCTCCCCTATGTAATGAGGAGCAAGTATCTGCCTTTATATATGAATATATTTCTTTCCTGTCATGCTGAGCAGTAGGGGGAGAGGTGTAGTCACACCTTGGTGAGAGGGGTGGTATCTCGAGAGGTAAACTCGGAAACCGCAATCTCCCACAGATTGCTAAACCAGCTTCTTGTAGTTAGGAAAAGGGGGAGGAGGTGGGAAAGTTGAATCTGTGTGCGTATATTTATATAAATATTTAGTCGTCATTTTGATGGGTCGTGTACACTAGTATCACTTATTTTATAAATTGTTCATATGCACAAATAATAAAAGAAAAAAAAGGGTAATAACTGTATATTAAATATGTCTTATGGGACGGAGAAAAGGAGAGACATCTGGACATGAAATTCTTACGTCTGATGTCACACACACACACACGCGTCCTCCCTCAAAATACACACAGGTGTTTATTGATATGTTTGTAATTGGTTACAACTAACACTGGATTCTAAAACTGTTTAATGATTTTAGCTATAGTTTTAGAGTTGAATCTATACACTATTTTTCTTACGTAGGAACATCAGAGAAATGGTGGGAAGAAAGAAAAAGAGGAAATTCCTGATCCAGGACCTCCAGCTAGACCTGCATTACCGCAACGGTTACTTGGCCAAGAACCTGCGCCTCCCCAGAGGCCCCTTCCACCACCACCTCAGAGTAGAGATCACCACCAAGCTGCAGCACACAAACCAGCAACACCTCCACAACACCATCAAAGGGACCATCGGGAACATCGTGAACATCGGGAGCACAGGTGAGGTCTTCAAAGATATATTTAAGTAATTATAGTCAGTCCATGATGTGGAATTCACTTGTGAATTTTAAAGTAATCATCTGGAGAATTTGGAAAGAATAGGAAGTTCCAAATCACAAATCCTGAATTTTCTGTGCACAAACCAAACATAAATTTACAAAAAAAAAATTGTTCTGACAAATACAAACCCTTGTCCTTTACATAGGAGAATGATAACAACGAAGATGCAATACAGCAGTTAAAGTTTTATGATGACTTGTAGGTAGTTGGCAGCTGGTTACCGGCTGGAGGCGGACTGTTCTCCTCTTGCTTGCTCACTGATTAGTTACTTTGATAGCAAGTGTCAGTGAGAATAGACATTCCTCCTGGCTGGAATTTTATGGGGATTTTAGTGAAGGGTCTGCGCAGCCTCAAGTGGAAAGGAGTGAATCCTAGCCTCTTATGCTCTTTCTGCAGAGGATTTGACTGCAGCCAAGGGCTTCTTGTGACTATTGTGTGTTATGGTAGCTAGTGGATATGTCCCTACCTGGCAATATTAACTGGGATTCGAGACACGCTCAAGTTTCTTAATTTTCGTCCTTCAAGAGAAAACAGTGTTCAGTAGGAGATGGAATCTCTTTGGCTTTTGAGTCATCCTTGAGGTCACTCCAGCCTCAATCTCTCACTCTGACCCGAAAACTTCCCCTCTCCTATTAGCCTTCGATGGAGGCAGTTCGGGCGACCGCAGAGGGGTGCCCTTTAACTTGACAAGCTTAGAGATATGGAGTCTTTTCAGATTGACATTTGAGATACAAGTGGGATTTTATCCCAGTGAAGGGACTTAGACATTCCTGTACATGGGAAACACAAATACAAACAAAGCTTTAGTAATGTACTTTAAAGTGACCATCCTATGTCCTGTATTTTTTTCTAATTATTCAAAATACACCTATATTTTAGACATACAGGTAATTCTCGACTTACGACCTATGCGACTTATGGCGATTCGACTTTACGACGATTGTTTCAGGGTGATGACGTCATAACTATCGGAAATAGGACGAATATTTCCTTGAAAATAATCTATTTTCTTGTGTAAAAATAAGCTGATTCATCTTGTAAAATTATTATTTGCTTAAGAAAAGTTTTGATATCTGCCAAGTTCATATCTTGTGTCTGGTGACGTCATATCACCTGCGGAAAATCGACCGGCGACTATCTGTAGTTAACCATCCCTAAAATTTTAATGGCTCGTCCTTTCAGCTTCGCTTAAAGTAATACCCCTAATAGATAGCTAAAGGTGTGTATCGTTAGGAAAAATAAAAATTATCTATATATTTGTCATTTTGCACAGACTGTGAAACACCCCCCCCCCCCCATCCCCCCGGTATTGCCAAACCACCAGTGCGTGATGGGTAAAGAACTAACTGTTTGTATTTGTGTAGGTACAAAAGACAGATTTGTAGGTAATTTATACGTTTCTTAACTTTACAAACCTGAGTCTTTTACTTTTCCGCCATCACATACCCGCTAGAAAGTTTCGGCTACAGTCAGTAAGAGTGCTCAGTGAGCAAGTATTGGAGTGGGGACGTCCTCGCTCCTCATCTGTAACTACCAGAGTCCTACATACATCTTATTTAATGGCTGTATGTTCCTGTTTTGGTGGTAAGCTGTCCTATGTAAAGGACTCAGGTTTTGCATAGTAAGGTGAAATCCAAATTACCTTCAGGGTTTGCATAGTAAGGTGAAATCCAAATTATCTTCAGGTTTTGCATAGTAAGGTGAAATTCAAATTTATCATTTCGGGTGAAATTATAACCAATAGTTAGAATATTTAGATGAATTTATAAGCAGCTGTTACAATATTTCAGAGGAAATTATAATCTGTTAGAATGTTTCAAAGGCATTTATAAGAAGTCGTTAGAATATTTCATATGAATTTATGAGGACCATCCAATAGCAATACAGTAGTCCAATTTTGGAAAAAATTAAAAGGTGTTTTTTTCAGATTCATTTTGTTTTTCAGTTTACGATATACAATTATTAAATTTTCAAAGATTGCAATTTATTGAATGAATGAACAAATTTTAATTTGATGACAGACCATTTGGCCGAGCTAAAGAGAGTCAAGTATTTTAGCTCAATTTTTATGCTTACCTACCCATTAAATTAATTGCTAGTTGGTACATATTTAACTTAGGTTTTTGACAGTATATTTTACAAAATATTTTAAATCTTATAATAAAATTGCTCATTTTGCATTTTTTCCTTTCCCTCTCCTTTGCCTTTTCTTTAGGGAACACAGAGAACAGAGGGACCAGCGCAATTCTCAAATAGGGAAGCAGCAACAACCAGCGCAGTCACAAGCTAGAAAACCTGAGGTTTGTTTATCATTTACCTTATCTTTAGTTTTTAAACCTGGCATTTTTTATATTTTGGTGTTACCATACATTTTTTTCTTTTCAACCGCTAAATCAAGTCATATGGGACATTTGTATTTAAAATGAGCATAGATCAGTACTTGGAAACAAAATGGAGACAATAATGTGAATTGTATTAATGAACACCATTGGCTGGGTGATGGCAGTACTTGATAGGCTCTGATAGAATTGCATGAAGTTACATCTTGCTTTCATGTTCAACCAGTAATGATGGGTTTGAGGTGAAGAGAGTAGAAATAGGAGGATCTTCATATTGAATCTTACTTGTGGATATTTACATTAATCCCTTCAGTTCTGGAATATATGGTTTTGATGATAGTTGTATGAAAAGTACCATACATAGCCTTTTTATTTTATTCAACACTGGAATTTTGGAAGCCTCTTTTTGATATATTTACTCTTTTGTTTTCTACCTTGATAGTTTTCTGTTCTCATTTGAATATTAATTGATGCCTGTAGTTTATCAGTCTTGTAATCTTTAAAGGTCAAACCAAAATGTAACATTTTGGTGTGAATAAATACCATAAAAATGGAGAGCTTATAGGATTACAGCTATAGCATGAATTGTAACTTCTCTTTTTTCGTAACATGTATCTTAGTAATAATATCATATATCGTATTAAAGAGACCTTAGGGATATTTTTAGAAGAGCATGAGTATAAAGAAATCTAGGCTATTTTTATATATCGATCTTGTAAGTTATTCTGTGATTTTTAACATTTCTTGTTCATTTACTGTACATTCTGTGCTGCATGCTATGCCTAGCCAGTGATGTATAATTAAGCCTCATTAACAGAGTCTCCTGTGAAAATTTATTTAGTCATTCCTTCTTTATTACAAATTTTTACTATTAATGGCCTTGAAATTAACTTTGGTAATTCTAAATGATTATTCCATGTATCATAGCTAAAGCATTGCCTGTTTTAAATTTCAATTACAGTATGTACTTTATGTAAGAGAAGATGAATTCATGTTTTATACATTCAACTTATTGATAATTAATTCACATGTGGCTTTTAATACTGGTTTTGATAAGTTGCCCATGTTTGTCCACAGTGTGATATCTCTGTACTCCTTGTAAGTGGCTTTCATGAATATTCCCCTATTTGCATGCTGGTTTTGGGAAAGTTTCCCCACGCCACATCATACACCAGTTTCTGTTTTTTTATAATAAGGCTGCAGTTGGTAATGGGATTGTGTTATTTCTAAAGGCCGCCTAAATTTTTGCATTTAGAAATGAACTGTTCCTTAACCATTACAACCTTGTGTAGCAAGGGTTAATGGTGTAACTTTTTTTTCAATTTCCCTTCCTAGAAGTGTAAGTTTTTCTTAGATGAAGAAAGTTTTTATTTGAATGACAGACAGGAACTACTTTCATGGTTCTCCATTTTATTGCGTGACAGGAAATACCTGAATGTTAAACTCCTTACAGATATATAGTATGCAGTCAGCTGTTAATATTCACAAATTTCATTATTTATAGGGGGGCCCACTATTTTATTGAAGAATTATTTCGGTGAAGCTTCTCGAAGAATTATGTACCATGAATTCCTTCAATACGAAAGCTTATTTTTTGTAAAAATGGAAAAATCCTGTAAAGTGTTCAAACCCTTCGTTCCCAATATTCAAGATGTGGCAGAGGAATACATGGTAAACCAGCTGGAAGAAGCCTATTTTGTATCATTTTAGACACTATCATAGGTTAGCTGATATTAAAAGGAATTGATTCAATCTTATATATATAAGAACTGAAGGAATTGGAGATTCCAAACATTCATCCTTCAGGGGGCTAGATTATGTCTAATTCTTGATGCAGTACATATTCCTGGTCCCACCATTACTATTCTTTTGATGGAATATGCCTAGCTAGTTAACTAATGCAAAGCTTGTTTCTTTTTCTGACAAGCCGACTAAAGTTATCTTCTTTAAGGGCCACAACTCTGCTTGGAAATTAAAAAATTAAGATTATTGTATATTTGGCTTGGAGAAAATCCATAACTCTGGTTTCAAATAGTTTTTAATGAAAACACTTTTTTTATGGCTGGACTGTATTTTTCTATATTTACACAAGCGCATCTGCCCCCTTATGCAACCATTTTCTGACTTTTCAAGAATTTTAGGGAAAGTTATTTATGTAAGTATCCCATAAACAGCGAAGACACAATTTTCTCAGATTCCCTCATAAGTATTATTTTTTCTCTGTTAGGCTGAAGGAACATAGAGAGTAGAGGTCCCCTTTTTGTTTTGTTTCATTGTTGGTGTCTGCTACCCCCCAAAATTGGGGGAAGTGCCTTGGTATATGGATGGATGGAGCATTGTAAATAAAGGTTTGCTTTGTTTCTCCGAGTTATATTCATTGTATTTTTGAGTATGCGTTTACATATTTACAAATCGTATGATGTTATGCTGAAAGATATATAAAGTGTCGGGTGAAAAGTAAATAGGCACAAAATGTAAAATTTTCCCAAATGTACATAGACAAGAACATGTTATGCTATGCTGTCTTACTCGTGTGGCCATTTGGTTCATGTTACATATATTTTTGTAGATTTGAGGAAAGGAGCTCACCACTGCTTAGTAAATAACCCTGAAATGTGATTATGTCCTTGTGATCCTCGTGGTGAGGAAAATAACTGCTAATAGCCCATTCTTAAGCTTACTAAAATATATTCTACCAATCTCTTCAAAATGAAATCTTTGAAGCCCGTATTTCTTTGTCTGCTCGTTTATAAATTTATAATTGTTATAGCTAGGCTGAAAGATGCTTAAAGTATCAAAGACGATAACTAATATGCCTAAAGCATGAAATCTTCCCAGAAAGTACGCAGATGAGATACTCTCAACATCTTACTTGTGTGGGCATTTGATACATGTTGCATATATATTTTTGGTTTTGAAGGAAGGATATCACCGCTGTTAAGCAGAAAACTCTGAAATATGATGATTATGTCCCTATGATACCCAGTCGCTAGAAAAATCACTACTAAAAGCCTGTACAGTACTTATGCATACTAGTATATTCAACCAATCTTTACAAAAAGAAAAAAAAAATACTTTGAAGCCCTATATCTCAAACCATGAAATTTTCAGAGAAAAATTACTTTGATATATACTTTTGTTAATATTAATCAATTTTTTATCATTTAAACATGAAAATATAGGGAATTTTATAGCCTACAATTTGTATATTCACTTTTTGAAAAAGCAAAAAACTCTATCTGAAAAAGTCACCTTTGAAAGTGACCTATACATTCATAAGAATAATTAAGAAAGCTAAGAAAAAGTTCAATGTACAACCTTTAGAGCATTATATTTTAAAGGGTTTTTAAATTAGATAAATTGATCGAAAAACGTTAAAGTGGGACTAGTTTGAAGTAACCTTAAACTAACATTATTTTAATGAGCCTGAGAATTTAGATCTCCAATAGTGTTTCTCACTTCTATGTTGTTTTTAGATGTGTTTGGAATTAGTCTTTTTAAAGAGCCTGGAAAGAACGGGGGTTAGCATTTAGTTAAAGAATTTGAGGTTCTGCGAGAGGCGTTCAAATCTGTAATGTGCAGCGAACTTATAAAACTCTTACTGAAAGAAGCCCTTTTTAATACTATGCTCAGCTTAAGGAATTAAGTTAGGTTTGCAATGGGCCAGGTAGGACCAGAGTTACCATTTTAAGAGGATTCACTGGACTTTTGAACTTTATTAAAGGAAGAGCTTGTGAAGCTTACCACTTTCGAAATTTGCCTGGTTATGCGAATTGTGTGAATTTGGAGACTTAAAATTATCTGCTTCATCCCCACCACAAACAAGAAGCCTAGCCTTTCATGGATTTGCCGACCATGGTTGGTAGCCATTGCCACATACTTACACATGAGAGGTATAGTTAGGGAAATGCATTTTTTCACATAATTTAAATCACAGTATTGTCCCTGACATGATATTCCAAGGGAATGTGGATAATCAACTTTCCGAAAAAATTCCCATTCACAGTCCATGCTATAAATATTATAAAAAGCAAACAATTTGGAAAATGTCTGATCAGTACCACATGACTTTAAGAAACTGGAAAGAGACTTGCGCATCAGTTACCACTTCTGCTAAAATGCTCCTTCCTTAGGGTGTGTATATTGGAGGGAAGAAAATGGGAAAATGAAAAAATATGATTGGTAAAGGTAGATTAAACAGAGCTTCTGGAGAAGAAATTTGAACATCAGGATATAATAGAAATAAGAAAGTTTATTATTAGAGTTATGTTTTTGTAATACAGTATTAAGGATTTAGAATTCCTAGATTTTAACATTCATGATTATGAACGACAGTGGTCATTAAAGGGTCCCTCATATATTCAATGATTTTCAACTTTCATTGGTGTCTGTTACATAAGCCCTGTGAGTGTTAATGTCTGACTGTTTTACAATATGCCCCCATTCATTGTAAGTCTGATGCAGTTTTACATGTCAAAAACATATTATTAGAACTCATGAGTATTATGGGCTGAAACTTAGCTCATTTCTTCTTTGCATGATGGTGCTGAGTAGCCTCCCTAGCTCCAGCACCAGGCCACATGGTTCAAATTACATATACAGTACTGTAATCTTTCATTCATTTCCACTGTTGAGGCAAGAAAAAGTAATTATAAGTAGCTGTGCAGTATCATAGTCAAGGGAATAGTGGAAGTTGAACTGAAGATATGTTTCCTTACTGAACCTTGTGAATTAGTACTAACCAGCTAGCATGTTGATCAGAGGTCATGCATTTGGATCTGGTTAAAAAGTATACTGTATGCCTGAATTTGCATAAGATATAACATTTGGTTTGTTGCTTTTTTATCATTTATGTTATATATAGTATATATGTTGTGCATTTAACACAGATGATAGAGAAAACTTTATTGTAAGTTTAATTTTCTTTCAAAATTGCCTGGCATTTCTGTACAATTTCTAAAGTGGAAAGTGTGCATTTGTTTTTAAATTTATATATAGAGCATTTTTTCAAATTGAGGTATGGAGCAAGTTGTTTATTATTTGGGTAACATGAAAAGGTTTTCTCTATTTTATCTAGAACTTTTTGTGCTGACTGAATTTAATGTTCTAACATGGCATCCTTTTTACCTACATTTTTCAGCATTTCTTTGTTAGTATTTTTCATTTTAGAATTTTTTTGGGAGGAGAGATGTTTTTATTTTTTAAGAGTAAAAATATTTTATTATTTATTGCTTTAGAAATCTTATGAGAAAGCTTAGGTTGGGTACTTGATCTTTAATTGCATAATTTTAGTTTTTTTATATATCTTATCAGAATGCTTGAAATTTTGGAAATTCAGATTATTGCAATCTGGCTTGGAGAAATCTAATTTCATATTTCAAATAGTGTTTTTAATTAAAACATTTTGTTTTTTCGCGAAAATGTATTCTTACATTTATGTAAGCCTACTGTATTTATTAATTTTTTCTTCAAGAATTTGAGGTAAAGATTTGTCAGTTTCCCCTTAACAATTCTCTGATTCCTCTTAGGACGCTTGGTCTTTTATATTTCTTGCTAGTATCGTAAATAAACATTTGCTTCATTTTTTTTTTGGTTATATAGTTTTCGTCGGTTCTTTGCTTGTTTATATATTTACAGTATAAAATTTTCTTTCAAATGGTTTTTAAATGAAAAAAATCTATTGAGAAACAGAAAAGTAGTAGGAATTTGAAGTACTGTAACCCCAAAGTAACTGTTTTAATAGGAATGAGTCTTGCTCCTTAATGTTAGTTGTTGATACAATTATGAGGTACAGTACTTCTTAATTATCTTAGCCAATAGGAAGAAACAAAACTGTTCTTTTATTATATGTTAGAAATGACAAGTTTATAAAAATAAGACTTCGTAAGTTATTAGTTTAGTTTTTTGTGAGTTGGGTTAAGATCACAAGGAAAAGAAGTTATAATTTTATTTTTCACCCAAACCTAGTAACCTCCGTGTTTTAAATCCGCCTACCTTCCAAATAATGTCATTTAATAGCTGGTGGTATTTTTTTTTTTTTTTTGTCGATTGCTGCTGTTTGTTATATTTGCATTTGTCATTATTATTTATTAAGCCTTTGCTATAGGTATTTTGTGTACCTCAGATTTTATCTTTCAGTTAATGATACGACGTTTACTTTTGATAAAGACCATGGGATGTTATTAAGTATTTATTAGCATAAAATACCATCATCTTCCTTGTGCGTTGCGTAGAGGACTGGCGGCAGTGCTAGTCTTTTTACCGGAATAGTTTAGTTTCCTTCTACATTGCTGTATATTTGTTTAGGAGTGAATGCTGAATGACACTGTCCATCACTAAAGCATAGAAAACCATTTTCTATGCTGCAGTAGGCAGTGTCCTCTGAACACTTGCTTGCTCTTTTGGCTGTCCTGAGAAATTCATAGGGATAAATCTAAGTCAAAGGTAGCCCTCCCTAATTTGACTTTGGTGAGTGCTGTGTCCTTACTTACCATGGGTGCTACAACCCTGTTCCTTAAGCTATGTGTCCTAACCTTATTGAGAAAAACATTATTTATACTGTGGTGTACTTTTATTACTTAAAGTTTGGCACTATTTCAAATTAAGAATTATTGAATAGGTAAGATAATTTTTGGAGGTTTGAGGATACACAAAACAATTTTAACTCTATCACAAGAGATGGGGATGTTCATTCCGCATTCTGCCCTATGCTGCTTTTGACCTATTACTTTTTCTCATCCAACCTAGCTTCCCACCATCATTAATGTTTTGGCATCTAGAGTTCCTTGCAAAAGCTTTTTTTTTCTAAATAATCAGTCTGATAATCACTAGCAAAGCGTAACTATAAGAAATATAGGTATAATAAAAATATTTAGTAGTTACAATCTGGCTCTGGCTCAATGTTTAATTTAGAAGGCATGAGCTCAAATCTTGAGTCTGACATAGCCCAGTTACCTAGCAATTTATTTCTTTTTATTTTTTTATAAAAGCCAAATGAAGTGTGTAGGATGGGTGGGAAGAGCACACGTGGGTTAACCTAAGTGATGGGTTTGTTATGAGAGAAAAATTTTTTCACAAATGAATTGCTTTTGCATAGGGGGTAGGTTTCAATAGTGGTAAGAATTTTTATTCTTTGCCATTGTTAGGATTCTAATTGAAGTCATATATTTGATAAGTGGTAGAATTTTTTTTTAATTTTGGGGATTCATATTCGCAATAAGGAACCTCATTCCAAGATTTTACCTTGTAGCAACCAACACTATAGTTGTTTTTATACTTTTATAGTGCAGTATTTATTTGTTTCTCATGGCCATATTAGAAATAAGGTAACATGTCATAGCATTCATCTTTCTCTTTGGAAAAAAGACTTCTTTAAAAGTATATCCCATTTATGTTTCTCAGAATTTGCATAACTTTTAAGTCAAGATGTTTATTGAAACTTTGTCTCCCTCTGTATTGAATATGAGTATGCAAAGATTGAAATACAATTAAAATTTTAAATGTCTTAATTAGTTATTGCATGTTCATATTTTCCAAATCAATTCAAGATATTTAGTCTTGTGCATGAATTTTAGACTAATTGAATTTCGAGTTCAGTAAAGAGGTAATCCCTCTCATTTGTATAATATCACTGAAAGCTATGAGAGCTTGTAGGATAAAAAGTGGGTGTTTGAGACTCCTAGGAATTATGGAATTGCATCCTCATATAATGAAAGATCTCTGGGAATTGATTTTGCCAACAATTCTAAATGCATGGCAGATTTCGATGTGGAGTTTTCAAACTTAGAAAATACAGTTTATGGAATTTAGGAGCAGTTACCCTTTCATCAAATTTCAGGCTTGAAGTTTGAAAAAAATTAATGACGTGTCAACCACCAATTAATTAAAAATCTGATATTTTTCTTATAAACTGTAGTTTGTTCCAACACGGAGTACTTACCTCGAACTACTTTCTTAGGAGTACCTGGGATCTCCTCCCATCCGACCAGAGTTTTGTGTAGTTTACCCTACTTCTGTTTTCTGTGAGGGCTAACCTCAGGCGGATTGATACGTGCCCTGAGGCTAAGCCCGGGTCAGGGAGCGTGCTAGCTTGGGTCTCGAGCCTCAGTAAGTTCTCTGGTCGCGTCGAGATATCATCTCGACGCTCTCCTTAATCTCAGTGCGACCCTTTGTGTCCCGCGTGGTATCCCTGTGCTTTCCCTTTGTGTCCTGCGTGGTATCCCTGTGCTTTCCCTTTGTGTCCCGCGTGGTATCCCTGTGCTTTCCCTTTGTGTCCCGCGTGGTATCCCTGTGCTTTCCCTTTGTGTCCCGCGTGGTATCCCTGTGCTTTCCCTTTGTGTCCCGCGTGGTATCCCTGTGCTTTCCCTTTGTGTCCCCGCGGTCTCGCGCGTTAACCTTGTGCTTTCCCCTTGTGTTCCCGTGTTCTCACGTGTTAACCTTGTGCTTTCTTATTCTTTCCCGCTGCGTTCCTGTGTCTTGTGGTGTATTGCTAGTGCGTGAAGGAGCACCCCCGCCGTTGTCCTGGGCCTATTGCTGGGAAGTCGTGTGGTGCGTTCCTTTCCAAGCCGGAGGTAGACCCTCACTCCTTGTGCTCGTCATGCAGGGGCAGAGTGTGTTCCCCGTTGGACACGTGCCCAGAGTGTGAATCGGTACGAAAAAGAAGTAGTCTTCCAAGAGGTCGCCCAAGAAGGCTAGCGCCTCTTCTCCCTTGACGTCACCAGGAGAGCCTCCGGAAACAGTTTCTCTACCACCTTCCCCTACCCAGAGTAGGGGACGAGGTAAGTCCGTTGCGGGGTAGAATCCAGTGGCTCTTCCCCAGGAGTCTGTTCTTCATGATAGCGGGGTAGCAGCTTCATTCCAGGCAAGCGGGGGGCCTGAAGGTGATTTTAGTGGGGGTTCTAGAGACGGTGCCCTGGTGCTTGCGGGTCACGTCTCGTCGGATGACCCCATGTGGAGTAAAAATGTCCCTGCCTCTTCGCCCGGATCATGGGCATGTTTTTCAGGTACCTCCGCAGCTGAAAGCGCCCCCGAGAAGGAAGTCTCACCCCCGTCAGATCACCTCGAAGGGGTACCTCCGAGGACGCCCTGCAGGTCCCCGTTGAGGATGGAGGAAGGCCTCGGAACCTGGTTCCCTGACGTAGAGTGCCCACGCTCTCCCCCAGCGCCGCCGTCTTCATTACCAGATGTGTTTCTTCAGCCCACGCATTCCGCGGTCCATCAGGTCGTTCAGCCGCCGGCTCTTCATGCCCCTGCCCCACGGACGAGTTACGGAGAGTCTTCAGATTCGTCGGTAGCAGCGGCCTCCAATTCCTCGGAAGGTGAAGCCCGGAAGAAACCCCGTCGGAGGCGTGAGAGGTCCCGGAGAAGGCATTCCCGTTCTCGCTCACGTTCCAGGTCTCGCCACGGAAGAAGACGATCCAGGGCCCCCAGGAGGAAATTCAGGAGGAGTAGATCGCCGGGGGAAGAATGGGTGGTCATTCCCCGTAGTAAGCTCGTTGATTTTACTTCGGTCCCGAGCACTTCAAGTTGGCGCCCTAGAGACAGGTCTCCGGAGAGGTTCACCTCCAGCCACAAGCTCGAACCTCGGAGGGACTCGGCCTCGCTGACCTCATCGGACAGGTGTAAGACCGCGAAGGTCCCGACTCAATCTGCCCAATGGAGGGAGTCGCCCCTTCGGTCGGGCAGCCTTGTCTCGTCCTCCAAAGTAGTGCCTCAGCGACGGGATATGGAGAGACGGCTTCCTCCGTCGGGCAAGCCCACGGAAGCCTGGTCCTCCACGACGAAGGACAGACCTAGGACGGAGGCCCTCGCCGCCACGGCAATGCCCGTCCTGCGTCCGGAACCTTACACGGAGGCCCCCGTCGGTGGAGCTCCATCTAGAGAGGCAGTCCGCCAGACGGAGGACGCGGACGACAACGTAGATGGCGCAGCAGCGGAGGACTCGGCATACAGGAGGGTGATAGGGCTCATTAGGAGACACCACGGAATAGAAGAGCCCGAACCCTCCACTGAAGATGCCTGGCGCTCTAGCCTCAATAGGCTAATGGAGGCCCCCGTCCAGCAAAGACCTTCGTTAGCTCTTCTGGTGGCGAGGGACGTGTGGCTCGGTAGAACTCACGTCAACAAGATCGTGGCTAACAATGCAGAGGCCCCCAAATCACAGAGTTCCCCAAAGTTGCTCCAGGGCCTGAGGTCCCAGAGCAAATTTTACCTACCAGAGGGACAGCGGCCAGGGGCCTGCAAGATGGAAGCCTCCCTCGAAGTATTAGGCCAAGGAGCACCAGAAGACAGAGCCTCGACAGCCCCAGTCTGCTTCTCCCAGTCAGAGGCGACGATGATGTAGGAGATGGCTAAGGACCTAGCTAACGTCGCCTCCTGGCTTGATTGGTAGGCGTCCGCCCTCGTAGGAATCCAGTCCTCCTACGACCTCTCAGTCCCGGGGAATCAGGCTCTGCTGAAGGAGCTGATTATCTCGGGAGGTAGAGCTTTAAAGTTCTTATCCTACCAGTCCCTAGCCCAATCAGCCAACTGGGTTCTTCGAAGGAGGGACACTGTCCTGAATAAGCTGACCAGACGGATTCCGGACAGGGAAGCGAGGGCCCTGAGGAGCCTGCCCCTGTTGGACGATGCTCTCTTTCCCCTTGAAGGCAGCAGAGGAAATTATGGAAAAGGTCCAAAAACGTAAGGACGTGGGTGAACCCAGACCCCAGTCACTGCGGAGACCCATCCACAGAAGACCTTCGTCCGATGTTCCTCCTCCTCTTCGGGCCTCGCCTAGCCAGCCCAGGAGAGATGCCCCGACAGCTTCTTGGTGGCAGCCTTCGCAGCCCTCCCGTAGGGGAGCAGCTTCAGCCCCGGCCTCCTTTAGGACTTCCTACGCGGCCGCCAGGAGACGACGTACAGGTCGATCCTCCCGAAGGAGATAGGGAGAGAGGCCCCCTACTCCTGCCCAAGCCTCAGGGGGTGGGGGGGGATGCCTCAGACGTTTTTGGCAAGCATGCAAGAACCACGGGGCAGACCCGTGGACAGTAACAGTATTAAAGGAAGGGTACAGGTTACCATTCCTAGCAGAACCCCCACCCCTAATTTCAGATCTTCGGGCGGAGTGGTTAGCTCCCAAGGACCCCTTGAGGAGGACAGCCTTGCAAGAGGAAGTCTCGGCGATGCTGGCGAAGGGAGCGTTGGAAACGGTACAGGAACCAAGCCTGGGCTTCTACAGTCGGCTCTTCCTAGTGGAGAAGGCAACGGGAGGCTGGAGGCCAGTCATAGACCTCTCAGCCCTCAACAAGTTTGTGTGCAAGACCGACTTCAAGATGGACACCCCGAAGTCGGTCCTGGTGTCCTTGAGGGAAGGGGACATCATGATGTCCATAGACCTCAAGGACACATATTTCCAAATTCCAGTTCACCCCTCCAGCAGAAAGTACCTTTGGGTGAAATGGGGTGCCCAGACATTGCAGTTCAAGTCCCTCTGCTTCGGACTGTCCACAGCACCTCAGGTCTTCACGAGGGTCTTCGCAACAGTCTCAGTTTGGGGGAACGAACGGGGCATCCGCCTGATTCGTTATCTAGACGACTGGTTGCTGCTTTCATCATCAGAGGTAGTACTGAGGGAACAAGGCGTGGAGCTTCTGCAAGATTCTGGGCATCACCATCAACTTAGAGAAGTCTCATCTGTCGCCCTCCACCAGGATGACCTACCTCGGGATGGTCCTAGATTCCCGTTTGGTGAGAGCCTTTCCCTCGGGGGAGAGGCTGGACAACATGGACCAGATCCTCCGCCCCTTCATATCGGGACACCCCAGGAGGGCGAAGGACTGGCAGAGGATAATAGGCCACCTCGTATCATTGGAGAAACTGGTTCCCCAAGGAAGGCTCAAACTCAGAAACGTCCAATGGAATCTGAAGGAACTCTGGAACCAGAAAGATTACCCCCACAAGGTGGTTCCCGTTCTCCCGGAAACGAAGGAAGACCTGGAATGGTGGCAAGACCGAACGAACACCCTCAAGGGGATGCCCTTCGCAGCCGAGCCCCCCGAAATGCTCCTGTTCACAGACGCGTCCAAGGAGGGGTGGGGTGCCCATCTCCTCGGAAGGTCAGCAAGAGGCAGTTGGACGGAGGTAGAAAAGGCCCAACACATAAACGTCCTAGAGATGAGGGCAGTTCGAAGGGCTTGCCTGCAGTTCGTCAATCTGCTCCGGGGAAACACCGTGGCACTGATGTGCGACAACGCCACGGTGGTGGCATACATAAAGAAGCAGGGAGGACTGAAATCGAGGGGGTTGTGCGATCTTACGTTGGAACTTTTGGATTGGGCCAAGTCAGAGCAGATCACAATCACAGCAAGGTTCATTCCAGGAAAAGGAACGTCCTGGCCGACAGCCTCAGCAGGATGGGACAAGTGGTAGGAACCGAGTGGTCCCTGCACCCAGAGGTAGTCAAGCTCATCATCCAGAAATGGGGCTCGCCAGTGATGGATCTCTTCGCAACAAGACTGAATGCTCAACTCACCGTATTCTGTTCTCCTGTCCCAGACCCAAAAGCGGCGTTAGAGGACGCCTTCCAACATCCCTGGGACAATCTAGACGTATACGCCTTCCCCCCTGTCGTGATGCTCAGACAAGTGCTCAACAGGTCTAAGGAGGGCCCACAACCTGAGGATGACTTAGGTAGCGCCCTGGTGGCCGGAGAGAGAGTGGTTCACGGACCTAAAAGAACTAGCGTGCCTTCCGCCGTGGCCTCTCCCGGACAGACCGGACCTTCTCTGGCAGCCCCACTTCCAAAGGTTCCACGAGAACCCTCGGTCCCGCCGCCTTCACGCGTGGAGGTTATCGAGCGTCTCCTGAGGAAGGAAGGCTATTCAGCAGGAACGACAAAAAGGATGTACGGATATCTGAGGCGTTCATCGGCAGCGGTATACCAAGCTAAGTGGGCCACTTTCACGAAGTGGTGCTCCTCCAGGAACATCAAGCCTCTGAGGGCCTCCATTCCGGAGATTGCGGACTTCCTGGTATAGCTCAGGGACGTGGTCGGTATGTCTATTCCAGCCATCAAGGGAGTCCGTGCGGCCTTAGGCCAAGTCTTCCTCCTGAAAGGCATCGGCCTGGGGTCCTCGAGGCATATCTCGATGCTCATCAAGAGTTTCGAGTAAGCGTGCCCCCCCTCAAGCCGTCAGAGTGCCGCAGTGGGATGTGGCGAGGGTCCTGAAGATGTTAAGTGAACCCCCGTTCGAACCCCTGAAAGACATCGTGGACAGGGATCTCACCCTCAAGACTGTTTTTCTGCTGGCGTTGGCTTCAGCAAAAAGGGTGGGCGAGATTCACAGACTGTCTTACAAGGTCTCACACTCGAAGGGCTGGCGTGAGGTTTCCTTCAAGTTCGTCCCGACTTTTGTAGCTAAGACCCAGAATCCAGCAGTTTGGGATCCCAGGTTTGAGGGCTTCTCTATACCAGCAATTCCTCTTTCAGACAACCCGAAGGACTAAAAGTTGTGCCCTGTCAGAGCCGTAAGGAAATACCTGGAGAGGACTGCTAGACTCCGCCCTGGTATCAAGAGCCTTTTCGTCTCCACAGGTCCAGTGAAAAAGCCGGTCTCGAAGAACACTATCTCCTTCTGGCTGAGACAGGTGATTATCAGGGCCTATAGTAGTGCGGGCGTTCCCCTGCCGGGTAAACCCAGGCCCCACGACATTAGGGGTCTAAGTACCTCCTATCTGAAGGAATGCTCGAGGAAGTCCCTAGACGGGTTCTCAATAGGAACAGTCATCTCCGCACCCCAAGCGATTTAACGGCATAGCACCAGGTACAATCGCGGGTAGTAAGACCAAGAGACACAGGTTCGTTTCCTTAAACCCCCTTGCTCTTCCTTCCCCCTCTTCCACTCGAAGATAGACTCAGGTAGCCCCTGAGCTAGCTCTCAAGACATGTGATCATCGAAAAGACATGTATCCGAGGAATTCTTGCACAGGTGAGTTACTTAGACACTAGCATGAGCTCTTTGTGTAGTTTCTCCTATGTTTCGTTTTCTGATCAGCTCTGAACCTAGCCCCCTATCTAGGTTCCACTCATCCTGCTTAGCTAGGTCTATGGGTCGAGAAGGACACTCCCACCTCCTAAAGTGTAAGTTTCCTAAGAAAGTAGTTCGAGGTAAGTACTCCGTGTTGGAACAAATCACAAATTTTAAGTAATTTGTATTTTTCCTAACAGTACTTACCTCGAACTACTTTCGGGTAATGCCCCGCCCTTCCTTCCCCGAGTGCCTTACTGACCCTTTAGGTAACTAAGCTACCAAGAACTTACTGAGGCTCGAGACCCAAGCTAGCACGCTCCCTGACCCGGGCTTAGCCTCAGGGCACGTATCAATCCGCCTGAGGTTAGCCCTCACAGAAAACGGAAGTAGGGTAGACTACACAAAACTCTGGTCGGATGGGAGGAGATCCCAGGTACTCCTAAGAAAGTAGTTCGAGGTAAGTACTATTAGGAAAAATACAAATTACTTAAAATTTGTGATTTTTGGCACTCCTAGAACAGTTAATTAGCCTTGTTGTTTGGGAATAGAATGTTTATTACGTATACATATACCTGATCTTTTTAAGAAATATTTGTACTCCCTGCCCCCAAATTTCTACCTTTTTGAGAACATTCTAACCCTGTGAAGTGCATGGTTTGGTATTGGCTTATTACAGTGGTATCTTCTTCTTTGCATGGAAGCTTACTAACTTATGTGCCTTTTTTTCCTTCTCTTTATCAATCATTACGCTTGATGTTGTTTGTTGTGGCAGCCCTACCTCGCTCGAAGGTTAGAGGTCAGTTTCAATTGCATGTTTGCAGGATTATATTTGTATCTACCATAATTACAGTATTGTACCATAGGGGTTTCGTTGTATTTTTTTTATATAACAGATTAGTTTTATTGTCCTTGGAAATAACCTGTAGCATGAACTTGTAAATATACATTATTTAGATACATAAATATGATTCATGTAAAATAAGTGTTTGTATTTCTGTCCCAATGCCAGGACTTGGACATGCTTGCTCAGCACTTGAATGAGCTTGGAGCTGTATCAGGTCAAAATGCCAATGACCGAGAGAGGGAAAGAAATGAGCGTAGTGAACGGGAGAGGAATGAAAGGGAAAAAGAAAGATCAGAGAGAGATCGGGAAAGAGAAAGAGAGAGAGAACGGGAACGAGAACGGGAAAGGGAAAGAGAACGGGAAAGAGAAAGAGAACGAGAAAGAGAAAGAGAAAGAGAGCGGCGTGATCAAGATAGAAGTCGACAAAATGGGGGTAGCAGCAAACATGAATGTCCAGCACCGGTTTTGGAGGATGACTCTAGTGATGAAGAAGAGGAAGGACGTGTCAGATACGATGGAACTCTTCTTGCCTCGGATCCACCAAAGCCACTGTGAGTACCATTGGGAAGTTATATTTGTAAATTGTCAAGGAAGCCGTATGAAGTTTTTGACAGCTCTACCTAAATTGATAAAAGAGTAAATGTCTTTTAATTCTATTTATAGCAATAGAGGTATATTTTTTTTCCATGGTTTTTAATTTTAAACATCATGAAATACGTGTATTACATGCAATATTTAAGAAATCAAGTGGTTAATAAATTGTAGAACCAAGTTAAGTTTTTCAACTAATCTGTTGCATGTGGTATTAAGTAATAGTCATCAATATAAAAAGATAGTTAATTTTTATTATTTCAAACATGGCCCATTTTCACAAATAAAATATTACCACATATATATATTAAATAATAATTTGCATTTCTAAACTTAATCATAATATAATGGTGAGATTTTTAACAGTTGGTTGGAATGGTTTTAAGCTCAAGTCATTATGTTCATAATATTTCTCATAGGATAGATTATGAGAATAAAAGAATTAATCTGAAGTTAAATGAATGGTGGTTAGTTGCAGGAAGTGTTATTCAGAAAAGGTTAGGTTTGCTTATAGCATCAATCTATCATTATTTTTATTTCTAGATAAGGTACAACCCTAGGTGGAAAAACAGTATAACATAAGTCGTAGGCTTTTTGTTTATAGAATAAATGATAACATTACTGCCACTCCCTTTGTCTTTACTACAGTCTAATTAGTTTTTGTTATATTGGCAATTTAACACCATACGCTCCTTTTTGGGTAGCTCAGAAATCTTTTCTTTCAAGATTCAGAGTAATATTTCAGGTCTAACCTACCCAGTTTTACTCCTAATCTAAATACCCATGCGGTAACTAGTCGGTTACCTACACCATTCAGTAATGGATCTGGTGATACACAGTTTATCCTAGGTTTGAGATACTTTTTTAGACCCACAAATTCTTTATTTACATGGCCACAAATTCTTTATTTGCTTGGCCACTTCTGCAACAGTTCGAAATTCTTTATTTACATGGCCACAAATTCTTTATTTGCGTGGTCACTTCTGCAACAGTTCTAGCTTTCTCTGAGCCACAGATTTTTTTTTTAGGCAAAATCCGAAATGGTAGCCTTTGTCCTTATTTCTCTCCTCTTATTAAGTTAAGTACCCTTAATCATCTTCTGTTCTGAAATGTTAATCCAGATATTATATTCCTTGGCTCTTAAAATAAGCAGTCCTTCATCTATAATTGAATTGTGGTTGGCGTGAGAAATCGTATGATTCCCTCAGACTAATGGTACCCTATTTGTATAAAGATTCACTAAAATGGTTCAATTGTATCTTGTTTGAATAGCTGGGTGCACCGTTCTCTTTCAAAGGTGATCATTAACCCATTTCACTCTTATCTCCAATAAGGTAAATGTAGTGTTTAGGATATCACTAGTTTGAATAAACCTGTGTGTCTCGACATGTCAGTTTCTGTACATAGTAGGTAGTCATTAGGAAAACTCATTCGGTCTGTTTCTTCTTCAACTGCACAAAAAATTGGCTTATTAAGGGTCTTTTGAAATTTTCAGTGATAAATCTATTCTCAGGAAGTTTTTTAATTCTTCCATTCTGCCTTGTTTTGTTCTATTGTCTGGTCTTCAGGTGCTAAATCTGATCTTAATTTGTTGGACTGGAGCTTACATTTTATTGAATTTCTTATTGCTGACCTAGATATTAATCTCTGGTACTGTCGTTCAGTTCGTTATACATGTTGCATAAGATTTTTCATAATTCTGACCATCCTTTGCATTCAGATCTTCCTGGACAGTACCATCCTGTTTGTAATACTAGTTATGCAGTCAATTCTAATAGTCATGTCTTCTCTATCATGAGGCTCGATACCACACCGTATGCTAGAAGTTTTATTCTAGCTGTGACTAAGTTGTAGAATGATCTTTCTAATCAGGTAGTTGAATCTGTGGAACTTCAAAAGTTCAAACCTGCAAAGAATGTCTTTATGTTGAACAGGCTAACATAAGTCTTTTTTTTTTTTTTATATCTTATGTATGAAAGGTCTTTTTTAATAATAATATTGTTCTTAAGAGGTTTTTATTTTATTTGTCGTTACTTCTCTTTTAGTTTATTTTGTTCTTTCCTCAAAGGGCTATTTTACCCTGTTGGAACCCTTGGGCTTATAACATCCTGCTTTCTCAACTAGGGTTATAGCTTTGCTAGTAAAAATGATAATAATAACTGTTAGAAAATATTTTGTATGCTATAATGCTAATCAAATAATGAATATCCTCCAGACCCCAAAAGTTGTGGTGCATCACAGTTTACATGAATAATAAAATTATTCGTCAAAACATTTTACCTTTAGATGGAACTATAATTATTTTTTTGTCTGACAGACAGAAGACTTGAGTCTTAAAACACAAGGAACATGAATTACTGAATATAAAAATTTGTATGATTAATGGGTTTGCATGGGAAAACTTCATTTAAAAAAAAAAAACAGCATAATTTTGTTTTGTGTGCTGTTGTTGGATTTCAAGTTGGGTTTTACATGTACTTCATTATGAGCTTATCAAAATGGACCATGTTTTTAGCATGATTTTATTTTTACAATAAGCATGCAAGAAGACTTAATTGAAGCATGGCTTACAATACCTATATACATTACAGTAGTGCTCTCTCTCTCTCTCTCTCTCTCTCCTCTCTCTCTCTCTCTCTCTCTCTCTCTCTCTCTCTCTCTCTCTCTCTCTCTCTCTCTCTCTCTCTCTCTTCTCTCTCTCTCTCTCTCTCTCTCTCTCTCTCTCTCTCTCTCTCTCTCTCTCCTCTCTCTCTCTCTCTCTCTCTCTCTCTCTCTCTCTCTCTCTCTCTCTCTCTCTCTCTCTCTCTCTCTCTCTCTCTCTTCTCTCTTCTCTCTTCTCTCTTCTCTCTCTCTCTCTCTCTCTCTCTCTCTCTCTCTCTCTCTCTCTCTCTCTCTCTCTCTCTCTCTCTCTCTCTCTCTCTCTCTCTCTCTCTCTTTTTTTTTCTTTTGCATGTCTACTTGTTTAGAGATTGATTCTAAACATTCATGGCAGGGTTTAATTTTGTAAATTTTTCTGGCCTTATTGTAAAGTATTTGTGGCTACTGCTAGAATGGTTCTCAATCATATGTATATGTTATGTAAGCTTTAGATATATTGTAATTATATTGTTGTTTTGTTATTTGCTGTGAAATGCTTGAACTACTCTATAAGCTAATGTTCTTGTTTATCTACAACTTTCGGTTTTTGGCTATGACGTGTGGTTAGGCTCTGTAGTTGGATTTATATTTAACTCTAAATTGCCCATTTAATTGTGAGTTTTTGTTTGGTATTATGCTTCACCAGCAGGAATTTACCTGGGACCAATATTCTTTCTCGTCACGCATGCCCTTTGGTGTATGGTGTTAATGCTCACAAACATACTAACTCACTAACCGCCCGGTCTTCTACTTTTCCCTGCTAAACAGGTTCGACTATTCCACTTTCAGACCGCCCGAAGGTGCCCTACCACACACTGCTCTACAGGGTAAGTAGTTCCCCAAAATTTTTTTGCTTTCTGTGCTTAGTGTGTTTTAGTTTGATAAGGGTCCAATTAAGTTAAGTGTATCATCATAATTATTGATTTAAATTTGCATAATGCTTAAAAAGGGGGGGGGGGTTATTCCTCTTTATTTTTTATTTTTTAAATTCTTAAGACATCCACATAATATGGGCTCCAAAGAAAAATTAGTAACATTAAAAACAAAGATGGTCACATATATAAGTTGCTGGGAGACCTCTTTGAACTAGAGAGAATTATTATAGAATTCTCATTCACTTATTCATTTCAAGCTTTTTAATCAAATGATATTTGAATATTTCAGCTATTGTTATTAGCTTTTATAATGCTTTTCAATGCCTTGATTAGGATTTGCAGGTCACGCTAGACTGTTGAAGATAAAATACTTATAACATTGTACTGCATTTTTAGTGGATTAGTCTTTAAATTAGACAAACAATAATGATGAAACTTGAAAAATGACGTGCTGAAGAGATGCGTCGTCCAGTATGAGTTATATCATTTCTTACCCTAGCCAACAAATTCTATCCCAAATATAATTGAAGGATTACTTTACCTCTAAATTTGATTCAGTGTCGAAGGGTATAATAGCATTTTGCAATCTAATCTCAAAGTGTTAAAAGTCCCTCATTCTTGTGATGGGGCTCTAAGGGTTAGATTTGATTTATTGTAATCAGTTAAGGTAAGATAATCAAAAATAAGTAGCTTTTGTGATTGGGCTATGTGTAGTTATATTGGTGGTGTAAGTTGTGTGGCTTGAATGTCTAGCAAGTGCTTTATGTGCATTGTTACTTGCGTTAATTTATTAGTGGAAGGGGTGAAAATTTATTTCTCAGTAAAAAGAACATAGAAAGTTTTAATTATTACTATGAACCTCTCCTGATGTTCAGATTACTTTTCCAAAATCTTGGTTAGTGAGATTTATCCCCTGAAAATATGAAAAATTTTCCCATTTTCTTTCCTTTCAAAAGATACATGCTTCCAAATTTGATGAAACAATCTTGCCGTTAAATGTAAGTACCATGCCAAGAATTGCTCATTCAGTTTTGCCGTTGCAGTTGCTTCGTCAAGACTCCCCCTTCTAGGTATATTTAAAGTTAGCTGACCTGCTCATATAGTTAGCATTTGTGCAGAGGGAAAGCTCTGGGTTAAATATCTAAGTTAATGAGGGTGGGGAGGCTAAGTAATACATCACAGTGGGAAATGTCGCCATTGACTGAATAGGATAGTGTGAATATGCATGGTAACATGAAAACGCACTAAAATGGCCTTTACACGATCAGGAATAAAGAATAGAATCCTAATGTCAATTTTTTTTTTTCTCCAAATAAGAGGAGGGTCCAATCAAGGGGAGGCAGTTTTTGGTAAAATATACTTAAGTGGGGTATACAATCGTATGTTGGACTTTTTGGTTTGATAAACATGATTCTAACTTCGTGGGTTATATTTATAAATGATGTACTGGTACGACATACACTACAATATTTTACTTGGCATGTTTTGATGTTCAGCTTATATCATTATGGTGAAAGGGTTAATTCTAGTGTTACAGAAGTGTGTGTGTTTTTTTTTAAAGCAGAGACTTCCAGGCTTGTTTGTAAAAGGAATGATAACCATTGCTAATCGAAAACTTTGTCTTCCCTATTGCCTAATTACTTTGTTTTTCTTATAATACATGAATTATGAATTATCACCATTATTACATTTTTGGGTAGCTCAGAAAACCATTTGGCTCTAGATTCCGGGTAATATTTCAGGCCTAACCTACTCGGTCTCAAATCATAACCAAAATCCTCAAGTGGTGACTAGTGGTTCTACCACACCATAAGTAAAGGTTCTGGTGTTTACAGTGTTTTTCCAAAGTTCAAGATCCTCTCACAGAGCCTTTCTATCTCATACACATCAGTCGTTTAGAAAATAAAACAGTTTAGCAAAATTCCTAAAATAGATTAGTAAAAAGATAATTTTGAGTTGGTATTTAAGATAAACTATTTAAGAAAGTCAAGTAAACTACAAGGTACATAATCTTTGCTAATATTTTAAAAACTATCTCAAATAGAGATTGAGGCTGGTAATTCAAGTTCCCTGCTAAACAGATTGCTACCAATCTATTCCCAAATTAAGGTCTGTAAATTTTAACTCTCAACATGAACCTTAAAGATTATTTTAATAAAGAAATTGTTAGAATATATATTCAACACCCTTATGTTAATATGTATTTCCTTAATTTTTTTTAGATTTTTATACTAAGTAGGTTTTAGACAGGAACAATTACATAAAATGCAAAGATTACGTTTTATGTATTTATTCCTGTCTAAAACCTACATTGTATACAAAATCTACCAAAAAGAGAAATAAAGTAAATGCAGATTAACATTTACTGTACATGGATTTTAAATGTATATTTTAATCAAGTTTTGTTAAAGTAATCTTTAAGATCCATGTTTTGGGTTAACTATTTAGGTGGGTGAGTGATGCTTCAGCGTAAGCGTGACTACTACCGTTTCTATCACCCTGGCATTCGCCAGTTTGCTCTAGGCATACCTGAAGACTTCACTAGATTGCTCTGCATGGGACCCCACTGTTTCTTTCCGGGAACGTACTATGAGTTAGATCTCTGCTTGTTGAATCCTCTTCGAGGCAGCACATCTGCAGGCTTGTCAACATGGGAGGGCAGAGGTACAGGAAGAAGTATGGTGATAGAGGAAGGAATGTGCATTCTTGGTTCCCTGCCAGTGAAGGAATATGGGTAAAAAGTGATATTTTCCTGGAACGTGCCATGATATTGATCCCTAGATGGTAGGTCCCCACAGACTGATTCTCCAAGGTTAGTACACTACATGCGCACCGTGTCACCGCGTGGACGCGATATTCTTCACGAGAAAGAGTAATGCCGAGAACTTACCGATATGGAAATGGATCCTGGTATGTTCTAGCCTCATTCGGGCAGCCTCCACTCATTATAAATCAAAAGATGGGATTTTGCACCATTACTGCTTTCTGGAAGAATACGTCATTATTGAAAGATCAATCCTCCTGAGTTGTCTCTGTGACTGACCTCTCCACGAATACAGGGCATGAAGAATGGTAATTACATGGTTCGCACCAAACAGGGGGTTGTTGAGTACGAATCAGTACATGGTTTCTCAAAGACGGAGCGCTTCCTCCTTCATCAGGAAGTAGGGGTGCTACTATCTTTTCCCCATCCAAAGGATTTTATGAAGCTTTTTAGATAGACTACATCCCAGCACCAGGAGCAAAAGGGAGCTGACAGCCAACGAGCAGTGAGCGAAAGATTTTATTTTCTCAGTCCTGGATGACTGGTTTTACTAAAACTGTCGATGACCAGACTTGACTTAGAATGACGTTATGCCTGACCACAGGGAAGCATCAGAGCATGCAGGCCTTACTAAGACCACCTATGATTCAGAGAAGGAAATGTTCGAGTCACTGGGCAACTATTTCATTTAATACTTTCTTTCAGTACTATGCTGTCATAGCAAGTCTTCCTGAATGTGGAAACCATGCCATGAATCAAGAACTCCCGAGTCCCAAAGCCTATCTTCGCTTCGGATTCCTCATGCTCTTTGTGACCTAATAGTAACAAAGGACCTTGTAACACATCCTCCGGTTTCAGTCAAAACAGGTAATGTCGGTGTGCGGTCATTTTCTCCACGCCCCTTTATTGGCAGAAGGAACTCCTCCTTTGTCCCTACTGCAGTTTTGTTATGAGGATAGGAATTTAATTTTGATTTTGGGACTAAAAAACAAAGGGACTACGGCATATCTATTTTGAGGTTATTGCCCTTAACCATCATATTATCTAAGTATTGTAGTAGATGCCTAAACCTATTGAAAGGAAAGAAAGCAGAATTTTTTTTATTTTTAGGGTATGCGTCAATATATAAAACCAGACTTTGAGAAAAGCATTATGAACATCAGGTAAGTTTAAGAATGATGAATTTTTATTAGAATAAAATTTATTCTATATTACATTATGATTAACAATTTTTTGTATCTTAGCATTTTTCAGAAGCATATCCTTTTCATTTCTTCCAATTGGATATGAATGTTTGTACAGTACCAATTTAGAATATTCTTCCAAATTGGCTAACTTATTTGGTACTATATTACCTAGCCTATCCTATCTTTTTTTTCTGGTAAGGTGCAAAAAATTGATAATGATGATAAAGTTGATCCTTTTTGTTTTAGAGATAGCCCAAGAGAATCAAAACCTTCAGAATAGCTTTTGAATCCTTTAGCTTCAGCATTTTGAACTTTGATTCATATCATTTTTTTTCTGTAATAGCATCTCTTGTCAGGACTGCTGATTCATTTCCTGGTTTTTTGACTTACACTTCTGATCCAAGTGCTTAAGATCAACCTTTCTGTGCCATATAGAATTTACCGTATTTCCCGTGTCATAAGATGCTATAAGTGGTGAGATGCACCATTAAATTAGCAAAGCAGTTTTTGGAAAAAAAAAATTATGGTTTACAAAATATCTTAGCAGCAATTCCTAGTCAGTGTGATTTTTGTTTGGTTGTATTATGAAATATTTAAGTTAATATTAATTAGTTGCATGTCGGTTATCCCAATTGTATTAAATTTTCATTGAAGAAACCTCTAAACCAGTTATAGTGCCCCCCCAGAACTACACGTTTTAGTGTTTGGTGTTTCAAGCGTTGTTTACGTGAATGCATTGTTGCTGAATATTCTTAATCAACTTTTGGTAAAGAAGTAAAATTCCAGTAATGTTTCCCAATTTCCTCATATAGCTTTCACATTTTCACACAAAATTAATGATTGATCAAAAAAGTCTCTAGAAATTTCTCTTGGTGGAATATGTTTGCTAATTTATGGGACTCTAGATCTAGTTACTTTTCTTCTAACTTGATAACACTGTACTCAACTAACAGTGAGATGTTTTTACCAAGGTCGTTTTCAACAACTATCTGTTTGTATCATTTTGGAACTTGGGCAACAAAATTGTTATCAAAATATTACTTTATCACAAAATATGAGAAAATGGATAAATACTGCTTAAACAACTAATGTGGCGCAGCCTTGTCTGCCAGGAGACCACTAGTTGGCAGGTTTGCTCGTAGAAGGGACTTGGCGAGTCATCAGATGGTTACCAAAACAAACAAGTAACTTGCTACAGTAGTTCATTAAACGAAGTGCAATATAAAAAATTAATTTATTACATATGAATGATAATTGTAGGTTTATATTTTATTTCTGTTGAGTGTGAGTGCTTGTATGTCAATAGTTCGGTGTTTGAGGGTTGTCAAACACCTTATACAACTTTTTCCTAGTGACGGAGGGTGATTTTTCAGGGCATTTTTCTGGAAAAAAAGGTGCGTCTTATGATATGGGAAATACGGTAAATCAATTTTCTGCTTCCTATTCATTTACTGGTTTATTTTTTGGATTATCAAATGTTCCATTGATGTACATTATGGACTGAGATTGCTGATGTATTCTTTAGTTCTTGACTTCTATGAAATAAGTCTGGGATTATCGTTTGTATGCCATATAGAATTTAAATAAGTTTTCCAGAACCTATTCGATTACAGTCCTGGTTTTTTGATTGGGTGAACGTTCTGTTCACAGAAATGATTAAGTATTGTCAGTAAAAAATAAAGCTTTTGTATATACTGTTCAAAACAAAAATATTGCTTTAACATGCCATCATTAACACTACCATTAAAATTATCGAATGGTTAGAGAAAGATAAAGGTTGCCGAGAGCGTAACCACAACTCTATATTTATATTATGTCAGTGGACGCTGGATGCGCCTAAGTTAAAAGTTGATATCATTGTTGATATGGAATTTTTCCTCAAATAGGCTACTTATTATGAAATTGTCATTAAAATGTATGGTAAATATGGTTTGGTTACATTTATTATCAGTCACCGTACCTAGGCCTGCCAATATACTTGACAAGACATTAGATTTGATAGGTTTTATGGCGCTTGACTCGCAGACTTTGAACAACTACCTCTCCCTCTATTTTGTTACCCTCTCTCTGTCTCACTGTACGAAATGGAATATTAGTTTCTTTAAATAAAGTCTCAGTTAAATGCTATACAAAAAATGAATTTTAACTTTAGTTTATTATATCTTCGATTCTAAGCGAGGCTTGAAATACAATATTCGATTTCGTCAGCTGATCTTTAGTTTTAGTCGACATCATAACGCATATTTACTGAAAGAAGTTAAAATAATTCTAGTTTGCTGACGTTAACTGGGGTTCATTTATTCCCATTTGTACTTTTTATTATTAGTACGTGCGTACAGTAAATGTAAATTTTAAACAAACAAATATGATAGGTTATAACATGTATATTCAGACTTAAAACCTTCCCTTTAACTTAATGCATACTAAACTAAAACAGGCACAAATATTAAAATGTTAGAATATTAAAGTAAAAAATAAAGATTGTTACTGTACTCACCACGAAAGAAGTTGAAGAAAAACTTGAATGATGATGGCGATGAATTTGCTGCACAGTAGAAATGATGATGATGAAACTGATGATGTCTTTTACTGTGCAGCCAATGATAGTATTTTACGTCTCTTCAGACGGAGGTGTCTTTTCCTGGAATACCTCTTCAACTTCTTCCTGGGAAACTTCTTCAATTTCTTCCGAAGGCGTACTAGCAGGAGGAACTGGCTCTTTTTTGCGAGGCTGGAAGAACATTGTGATCGGAAGTTGCTGCCGCTGCTTCTTTTTTTCGCTCGAAGAGCATCCTGTAGGGAGTCATGTCTTCATTGATTTTGTTGCAGAATTGCATGGAACGAACCATATCCTCGTCCCACTCTTGCGACAATTCTTTCAACTCCTTCGCAAGGTTGTAGAGCTTGGCAAGCCGTTCTAATATTAAGCCCGTTTCTTCGACATTTTCTTGGGTCTCTTCCTGTGTTTCACTGTCTTCTTCACTGGCTGATTTCGTCAGGTCTTCTAGGTCTGCGTCAGTTAGCGGCTGGGAATGGCAGTCCAACAACTCGTCGACGTCTTCAGTCATCATGTCGCCAAACCCGTCACCTCCAATTATCGCAGCCAACTGCACAGATTTGCGTATTGCAGAGTGTTGAATTTCAGACGGAGTAAATCCCTCGTCGTAAACAATCTGGGGCCACAACTTCTTCCAGCTCGCATTAACGGTTGCAGGTTTAATTTCTTGCAGTGCCTTATGAATGTTCTGCAGGCACGTGGCCATTGTGTACTTCCGCCAGTACGCCTTCAAATTGAAATTTTCATCTTCATCTTCTTGGGCAGCATCCACACACGCAACGAGGTCCGCCAAGGTATTCTTCGTGTAGAGGGCCTTGAACGCCCTGATAACCCCCTGGTCCATCGGTTGAATTAATGACGTGGTGTTGGGTGGCAGGAACTCAACCTGAATGCCCTCATGCGACAGGTCAGTTGCGTGTCCACCAGCGTTATCCATAAGGAGAAGGATCTTGAATGGCAAGCCCTTCTCTACGAGATATTTGCTGACTTGCGGGATAAAAAACTGGTGGAACCAGTTGGAGGTCAGCATCTTTGTAATCCATGCTTTTTGATTATGCATCCAGTACACGGGAAGGAGATTCTTATTTTTATTTTTCAAAGCGCGAGGATTTTTCGACTTGTAAATAAGCCCCGGCTTTAGCAAAAATCAAGCAGCATTGCCACACATCACGAGGGTAACGCAATCCTTGAATGCTTTAAAGCCAGAGGCTTTGGCTTCTTCTTTGAACTGGAAAGTTCGCGACGGCATTCTCTAACAATACAAGCCGGTCTCATCCATATTAAAACACTTGTTCCGGCTTGTATCCACCTTCAGCGATAATATTCTTGAACGTCTCGTTTGCGTAAGTTTCAGCAGCGGCAGTGTCAGCGGAAGCAGCCTCCCCATGCAGGGAAACGCTTTTCAGGCCGAAGCGTTTCTGAAACTTCGCGAACCATCCTTTGCTGGCGGAAAAACGTTGTTTCTGAGGCTGGGAATCGGTGGATGTCCCTGGTTGAGGTTCATCTACATCATCATCTTCTTCAGCATGGTCGCCATCGTCGTCTTGCGGTTCCTTTGCCGCAAAATTCTCATACAAGCTCAAAGCCTTGGTTCGGATGGTGTTCGTATCCAAGGCTATGTTCTTCTTCCGGCAGTCGGCAATCCACACTGCTAAAGCACCTTCCATGCGTATGATCGTTTTATTACGAGTTGTAACGACTCGCTTCGCTGATCTGCTAAAGGTGATGGCAGCTGTCTTTCTAATGTTCGCCTCGTCCTTCTTGATATAGCGAACGGTGGATTCGTTCACTCCAAAATGGCGGGCTGCGGCCGCGTAACTTCTTCCTTCTTTTAACATATCGAGAAGCGTCACCTTCTCAGCAATCGTCATCATCTTTCGGTGGCGTTTAGGCTCACTACCAGCCTTAGTAGAAGCAGAACGCTTGGGAGCCATTGTACAGTAGGGTTTAACAGAAAGTTCAACAAAAAGTTCAACTTAAAACAGTCACGCACAGCACAGATTAAAGTTCACAATAACGTAGCAACATCTACACAGCGATACAGCGGCAGACAAAGTGGCCGCGAAAAGATGCTGGAGGTTGGAGAAGCGGTCAAAACACCAATCACAGGCTAGATTACAAAACTTGGGTTCTGATTCGTCATCTATCAGCGCTTGAACCAATCACAATCCGTCTTATATGCTACGTAGTAGTTACCAATTCAAGTACAAGGTACCCTACGTACAGTATACAGTACAGCTTTACGTACGCTATTTTACGCTTGTTTTATTATTGTCTCTCTCTCATCACTGTTTTTGTTTCTTGTCCTATTGTGTGTTTTATTGGATCTCTCTCTCTCTCTCTCTCTCTCTCTCTCTCCTCCTCTCTCTCTCTCTCTCTCTCTTTTTGTACGCTTATTCGAGATGTGATTTTTGCAACAAAGAATATTATTGGATGCAGTACTACGTACGTATACATACAAAAGATTCATGGAAAAGATGCACATCCATTACATTTGTAGTACAGTAGTAGCCATCAGCAGCCTTACACCATTCTAATACGGTATGACTGCATCTGATTTGCGTTTCATGTTCGATTTAATTTTACTACGTACTGTATACTGAATTATCGTGTGATCACATTCTCTTTTCGTGTTTTATTTCTTTCTGTACTGAATTATATGTCATATGTAATGCAATGAACAATCAGTAAGAGCAGATATTACTAATTACAGTATTAATGGAATTACAGGTAACGAAATATCGTATTTGGGGTCTTCATATATCGCGGTATTTTCGAAATTTTCCGGAAAATCCGCGATATATGGGTCATGAAAAAAATCCGCGAAGTGGTGAATCCGCGATGGTCGAACCGCGAAGTAGCGAGGGGCTCACTGTATGGTTATATGTACTTTAGCGAGAGTAAAGTAACGCAATCGAATACTTCAATATGAGATGTAGGAAAGAACACAAGATGCTGAGAGAGCTATTGACAGTATTGCGTACTGATACGATGGATTCGCTGCCAGTTGCCTCCGCCCAACATATCAAACACCTGCGTTCATTTACACACACGACTGTGCTGCCACTGCACATTCGTACCTTCGAGAGATGGTCGTTAGACAAATATTGGAGTTGTCTTTAAAAAATGACGCATCTTTGAATTATCATTATATAAGAGGTCGTTCTATGTGGAATGCCTTTATAGTTTATTTCCTTTCTTCATTGGGCTATTTTCCCTGTTGGAGGCCTTGGGCTTATAGCATTCTTCTTATCCAGTTAGGGTTTAGCTTAGCAAGTGATAATAATAATAATAGTAACAGACAGTAGCTTCTCCCACTTTCTGAAGAGACAAAGTCTTGGTCTAGAGTAAGTGGAAGTGTATAATATCAACAATTCCTCCTTTTTCCTGAAAGGCAAGGTAGCAATAGAGGTGATTAGTGTGGGAGAAGCAATCCAAAGTATGGGAGGAAGGAAGGAGTGAATTTAGGCATGGAGAACTGTGTTGGAAGTGCAATCTGAGGCTTGGTAGTATGTGCAGAAGAGCATCCACTTAGACTGCACATTTTAACCTAAAATGGGAAGTGCTAGTGTTCTTGCATAGTATACAGTTTACTCCTTTCCCCATGAAACATGAAAGATTACCCTTTTCCATGTTACTGGAAGGATAGCATATCACTCTGACTGGGGCACAAAAAAAAAAAAAAAAAATATGCAGCGAAGGTTAGCTGTAGACAAATTTGAATTTGAAAAAAAATATATTACGGATCTTGAGTCCTTGGCATTTAGGCCTATATACTCTTCAGTGGGAAAACTTAAACCACTTGTGAATATTCCATTCCATTGCAGTTATTATTTCAAGGTTTAAAAGAATTGAAAAACATAATGATGAAAATAAACGCGGAAGTATTATGCTTATTTTGATATGTAGCGTAGCCATTCACCGATTATTTTCAACTAAAATGAATGCACATCAGCCATGCTCTACGAAAAATAATACATAGCATATTGTGTGTTCGTGTGATGATAAAATTATAATTTTATATTTTCTTATTTTTCGCAAGATTCTTTTGAGAAAGAAGAGAAATTCTGTACAAGTAGCTGCAGTTTATTTTATAGGAATTAAATATTGGGAAAGGAGGTTCATCAGCTGACAAATGAACATGACTATCTGTTTTGTGAGCTTAGTATATGTAATGAAAATTTTACCTATCCTTAAAAAGGCAATATCACATGAGAATTATATACTGCATATCCTATTTTATATAATCTCATTATAAAGGTTTTTTATTTTTATATAATAAATCTCATTATACAAGTTTAAATATAAGTAGACCCAATGCCTTGGTTTAGTTGGTAACTCAAAATTTACATTCTTCATTTAAGGATTCTTAAAATGCAAGGAAAATAATAAAATATGAATTCTTTAACTTTAAAAGCATACCATTATGTACAAACAGCTCTTTGAATTATTAAAATTTCATTAGGCCAGCTGGCTAGTGGCATGAAGATCAAGCAATAAAGAAAAAACTTTGTTCCTGGTTATTAAACTCTTAGGCCAGCGTGTGTGGTACGAAGATCAGCTGAGTAGCACCAGTAAAGAAGATATTTTGGTCATTGATATTTGAGGACAATCAATTAGTAAAATGAAAATCAATTAACTTTCAAAGCCATCAACTTATATAAAAGCAAATATAGGACAGCATTCACAGTTATATAATATGGGACAGTATGTTTAGGAGACTGATTTTATTGATTGTTATATAGCTGAATATAGTCTCTTAATTTTCTGTCACGGCTAAGATGTATTTTATATATATATATATATATAAATATATTGGGGCCAGGGAGTTTTATTAAGGGGGCAACATATATTTGGGTAGTTTTAAGATAAACTATTGCCTCTGTTACATAGGCCTCAGAAATAATTTTCCCCTGATTAGTTTTATTCATTCCATGCGTCATCGTAAGTTATCAATTTCTTGCCGACATTCAAGCTCATGGCCTACACTCAATTCTATTTAGCTAATTAGAATACTATTATAGTTTGGTGTTTTTTTGCATTATAATCATTGTATTCATTGTTAAACAGAATTTTATTGGAGGAAATATTTTATTGAAATAAGGCATGTTACTTAGGCTCAAGGAAGTTTTCATTAATATAAAAGTTGATCATTACGGAGAAAAAAGAGATTTTAGTTTATAGTTTTTTTGTAAGTAGTAATAAGGAGCGAGATACCCAGACGGGAATAATCTTTGTACATGAGGTAAGGTAATATTTACTACTCTATTATTGCTTAATATAGGTGTTTATATTAAAATGAAATTCTAATATATTCAATTCCATAACTATGAGTTTATGTTACAAACAAAAAATTTTTTCAGGACCTCCTCCAAATCGACCACTCCCGCCTACTCCTGATGATGATGAATCTGGAGATCGCACCCTCATCAGGCGAACGGTATGTGTGTACAAACTTTTCCACTCAACTATAATTACAGGTGTGATGGCTTGAGTAGAAGCCTTTTTTTACATCTTTAAGGTACATAATACCTTGGAAACCATTTCCAGAACTCCTTTGTTGGTAATTTTTTAGGGGGGGGTGCCAAAATTTTGTAAATTGTAATCAAATACTGTACAGTGAAAAGAATTCTGAGTTTTGTGAAATTGCTGTATTGTATCGGGTTACTTGAAGAGATTCCTCTTTTTCTGTTGAGAAAGCTGTGCATATTATCAAAGTATGGTATTGCAAAGATTATGGATTTTTCACCAAATTGGATTGGATGCAAATTTTTTCCTTTCAATTTGCACTTTGATCAATATTATCTACAGGAGTGCATGCAATTCTTGAGAGTACTAGTGTGTGAGCATCATGGTGCTTTTTCTGAAATGGTTAATTCTGAGGAGTACCTATGGACAAACTTGGCAAATTCGACTGTCGCTGCAATTAACTCGCTATTGCATAATTTAAGATACATATGCCAGTTCTTCACAAAGGATTTGTATCTGCAGCATGGAATTACTAGCTGTGACAGATTTGGACAGATATTACAAAATTGCTATTTGATTTAGGTTAGTGTTAAAGTTGCATAATTTTTATGAAGGTTCATACCTGAGAAAAAGAATGGCAGTGCCAAGAAAAAAAACTATTTGAAAATATATTCCAAAGATAAGATGTAAATTTGCAACACAGCTTAGTAATGTTGTTCTATCCATTTGAGGACGAAATCTGTTCACAAAGGAGATTGTAATTTTAAGAGGAACACATACCAAAAACAAATAATTTTGTAGAGTTGTCCTTTTCATTTATCCTATTTTATTAAGGTTCATTATATCCACATAGAGATATTCTTGCTCGTTCTCTACCTCAAACTGTTCATTTATGCTGATGCCTATTTTTATGTATGATGTTGAATTCAAAATTTACTATGTGTAATCACAGTACCTCACCTAGAATGTAAGGAATAAGTTCATAGTGACTGAATTGAAATTTGGACAAGGAATAATTGTAAACCACCCATTACATACAGTTTATAACATGGCATTGCCTACTGTGCCTTGTAGTACAGTATAGCTAGAAGAGCTTATTACACCAATTCCTACAGTTCCAGCTATATTACTTTTCAAATAAAAATTTTTCTTTTCATTCTTGGCTGTCAAATTACCAAACATTTTGGTTTCTAGCATTTGGCCTTCATTTAATATTGCTTCCTTAAAAATCTTGCCATTTTGTCCCGTTTAAACTTTTTTATAATCGTAATCTGCCTGATTTGCAATATCTTCTTGTGTTTAGTTGTTATCTTTTTTTGAAATAAGATAAAAGGTTCCTTTTAAGCAGAGACAAACACAGGACAGACCTTAAGTATTTATTCCTAAATGAGAGGTTATAGTTAGATAGAATAAGTTGTGTCACTAAGTGGAAAAATATCAAAAGAACAGATAATTGATACAAAGAAACACCAACTTGATCCAAAGTGATGCAGCAAATTTTACTAGCTCTGACTACAGTGTACTGGGAGGTAGCTTACCATAGAAATTATTTATAAAATTCTATGTAGCCTAGGTGGTAGCACTTTTATCAAAATTTTACCTTCTGGGATTTTTGTTCACCGTTATCATATTTTCAACTACTGTACTACAATAATCCTAATAACAGTATATTACAGTGGAAAAACATGTTTTTAATTGTTCTAATTCACAACCTACACTCACAAAACAAATACCTATGTACGTACTGGTTATGATCTAGAGTAAAATGTGACATTATTATGGAGTTCTTACCTTCGAGACAGACGGTAGTGGCTAACGGCGGTGTGTGCTGAGAGAGACTTAATGGCAACTCGTTCGGTACGCTACCCTTTTGTAACACAACGTAATATAACTTAAACTTTGAATTTAACTTAAATGAAATTAGCTTACTCTATACACACTAAAAAATAAATGTTAATCTTACGTTACACTAAGTTTAATTCTAATTTTATTTTCATGGTTTTTTTTTTTTACTTCCGGCTTGGCTCTTTTTGCCTTGCTTTTTGACTCGCTTTCACCTTCATTTTTTGCTGGCCTTTTTAAAAGGAACCTATCTAGGATGTTTGTTTTTGTCTTCCCTTCAAAATGTTACGAAAATGACCTACACAAGTGTTGTCACAAAAGGTTAACGCACGACCACATGCCAACTTGTCCGGGTGCCTCTTTTCCATGAATTCAGAAAACTCCTGCCACTTTGCTAACATGTCTCTGATTTCCTTCATAGAAAGGTGGTCCTCCTCTTCCACCTCCTCCTCGCTACTAAGCTCCTGCAACACCTCCGAATGTCGCATCTCCTGGAGATCAATCAATTCCTGTGTCGTGAGCTCTTCCTGATGTTCCTCGACAAGGTCGTTCACGTCTGCCTCATCTACCTCCAGGCCCATGGACTTTCCAAGAGACACAATTTCATCCACCACAATAGGTTCGAGTTCATCAGGATCTGGCATATGGAACCCTTCAAAATCCCTCTCAGCGACGGAAGGTGGCCACAATTTCTTTCATGCTGAATTAAGAGTTCTTCTTGTGACACCCTGCCATGCATCGTCAATTATTTTTAAGCAATGGACGATATTGAAATGTTCCTTCCAGAATTCATGAAGGGTGAGGTTGGTGTTGTCTGTGACATCGAAGCATTTCTTGAGCAAATGCTTCGTGTACAGTTTTTTAAGTTGGAAATTACTTGTTGGTCTATGGGCTAGAGGAGTGGCATGGTGTTGGGAGGGAGATAAAGGACCTTGCTGAACCTGTACTCGTCAAGAATGTTCGCTTCAAGACCAGGAGGGTGACCAGGGGCATTGTCGAGGACCAGGAGACATTTCATCGGCAGTTTTTTCTTGGCCAAATATTTTTTGGCTGCCGGACAAAAGCACAGATTAACCCATTCTCTGAAGAAATGCTGCGTAACCCAAGTCTTAGCATTAGCGCGCCACATCACTTGAAGTTTCTGTTTCAAGATCCTGTGGCTCTTGAAAGCACATGGGTGGTTTCTGAGTGGTACATCAGCAGTGGCTTGACCTTACAGTCTCCACTGGCATTGGCACACAAGGCTAGAGTTAACCGGTCCTTCATGGGTTTATGGCCCGGCAGTCTTTTCTCCTCTGCTGTGATGAATGTCCTCCTGGGCATCTTCTTCCAGAAAAGGCCAGTTTCATCGCAGCTGAACACTTGTTGGGGGATGTATCCTTGTTCTGCGATAACTGAGGCAAAGGTTTTGAAGTAGTCCACCGTGGCTTTCGAGTCGGAACTTGCTACTTCCCCATGCCTCACAACCGAGTATATCCCAGTCCGTTTTTTGAAATTATCCAACCAGCTACAACTGGGTTTGAAGGTTTCCGCTGACGTTGAAGTCTCACCTCTCTCAGCTGCTTGCTTTCCTTCAAGTCATTGTAGATTACACTGGCCTTTTCACAGATGATCGTCTTGGTCACTCTGTCTCCCGCCAACTGTTTCTCCTTTATCCATATTAAAAGAAGCCTCTCCATCTCGTCATGAATATCACTGCGCAGATTGGAAAGGATGGTTAGTCCTTTGGAAGGCTTTGTGCTCTTTATAGCATCCTTCTGCTTGAGGATGGTACATTTTGTTGATGTACTCCTCTCATATTGGCGAGCCAGCTCAGTCACTCATACAATACTCTCATGTTTTTCGATTATTTCATGCTTTATCTCTATTGTCATCATACGCTTTTTCTCTTCACTACCCTTGTTTGCACTCGCTTGCTGTGGACCCATTGCTTATTCACTTAATTCAGTACTGATTAATGTAAAAAACATGAGCAAACACGACGGCCGATGCTCGGAGATAACTTTACGCGACAGGGATTTGACGGGAAAGAGAGAGGGATGCTGTACTCGTGAGCAGCTTCTCGCACACTCAGCCACCTAGCGGCCGCATAGGGAACGGTCTCGTATCCTCGTACCTCAAATTTGTCCCGTATCTTGGGGCAAAAATTTGCTCGAAACTTACCTTGTATCTTAAATTTCTCGTATGTTTGGATACACGTATGTTGAGGTACTGTATTACGAAATTCAGTGTATGTGTAGGCAAAGGGAAAGTGAACCGTAATCAGAGAGAAGGATCCAATGGAGTACTGTCTGGCAAATCAAAGGACCCCATAACTCTTAATATCTCACGGCTGGTGCCCTGGCCAACCAACTTAGCTATGAAGACTATGGCTCACAAGGGAAGAGGCAGTGGGCGGAAGCGGAAACCTTGTCCTTGAGGCACATGGCACAGTCTACTCTAATAGAAAAAAGGTACTAGTGGAGCCCGAGGAGCAATGAAAAAAACTTTCATAAGGGATGAACGTACCGAGGACTGGAGAGTCTAGGAAAAGCTTGCAAAATATGTATGCAGGCTCTTTGAAGCTCTGAGAAGATGAACACTATGAAACGTCACGGGTGTGTGAGTGGGGTGGCTGGCTATACCCCTCACCCCCCTCTTACTAATGGTAGGGTAGTTCCACTTCGTTTAAGGTCTTATGGCTTGTATTAATGTTGGAACAAAGTAGTTTATGGATGGAGCTGGTCCCCCTTCCTTCCTGAGAAGTAAATACAGATATCTATACTATAATTTTTAAAATTGTTCATATTTTTTATTTTCTTTATAAATTTATTATTATTATTATTATTATTACTACTACTACTACTTGCTAAGCTACAACCCTAGTTGGAAAAGCAGGATGCTATAAGCCCAAGGGCTCCAGCAGGGATAATAACCCAATAAGGAAAGGAAATAAGAAAAAACTACGAGAAGTTTAAAAACAATATTAGAATAAATCTTTCATATATAAACTATAACAACTTGAAAATAACCAGGAAGAGAAACAAGATAAAATCGTGTTCCTGAGTGTACCCTCAAGCAACAGATCTCTAACCCAAGACAGTGGAAGACCATGGTACAGAGGCTATGGCACTACCCAAGGCTAGAGAACAATGGTTTGATTTCAGAGTGTCCTCCTAGAAGACCTGCTTACCATAGTTAGAGTCTCTCCTCTACCCATACCAAGAGGAAAGTTGTCACTGGACAATTACATCGCAGTAGTTAACACCTTGGATGAAGAAGAATTTTTTGGTATTTTCAGAGTTGTCAAGTGTATAAGGAAATAGGAGAATGTTTAAAGAATAGGCCAGACTATTCTGTGTATTTGTCGGCAAAGATAAAATGAGCCATAACCAGAGAGCGGGAACCAATTCATTACTGTCTGTCCAGTCTAAGGACCCAATAACACTCTAGCGGTAATAAACACAAACCCTCCTAACACTATCATAAACCCGTCATACACACTTAAATTATTTTTTTAAACAAAAATTTGCTTTCACTGTAGACCAAACTGTTTGGCTATTTACTTTGGTAAAATAGTACAGATGTATTTAAGATGAAAAGGATTTTAATAACCTTGATATTTCCCCTAACTGTATCCAATAATAATGATTTTCATTTTCACACAGTAGTATCGTGTTATGAAATAAAAACAGCGAATATATGCTTTTTCCATTAACGTTTGTAAGCTTGCTCAAAATACCATCTATGCTTACCAAAGCAGCTGATTAACGCAAAGTAACAAATGATTTTTTTATCACGTGCTAAAGGAGACTTATTACTTGAAGTATTATTTTTATTTTATGATATAAAAGTATGTAGTTTTAGTAAAACAATTTCATCCAATTTTATTTACTGTCAATTTTTATGGCATATTGAAGTTTAGTGGTTTCATACCTTATGCCAATGCACTATAATTTAATATTCTTTAACTTTGAGGTAATTGATTACAAAACTTAGGAACTTGTTGAAGTTCCCTTCAAATTCTTTAAGTTGTTTTTGTTTAATTTGGTTTACCTATTCATTAACCAAAAAAGGGATGATGTAATATATCAGTTGTATTTTACTAATGTATTTTGTAATGTATACCACCGTAATGGTCTACTGTCATAAGAAAGTTGAAATGCAAGCAAAGCAGCTGTTGTTATCTAAATTGGTTGTTCATAACAAAATGGCTGTTTTTTGTTCGGTTGTTTTAAGCCATATGCGTTACTAAGGATACTTTTATCATTCCCCCTTGTCTTTTTTTTTTCTTTTACTTATTAAAGTAGAAGTTGGGATAAAGATGTAGAGAAAAAGAGATTAGTTCATTATAATTTGGTCTCAAAAATGGGAACTCGTGATACATTGGATACTTGATAAACTTTTTTATTGATGAAAATTTGGTGCCCGCATAAAATAAGAGATAGCAAGCATTACACAAGTTTATACAATATTACTCCAATTCACTTTTATTAATTTTTGGGCCTAAAAATTACTCTTTTTAACAAAAAATAATTAAAATATGAAAAATATAAAACTTGTCTACACTCAGAAACCTTGCAATTTAAAGGTGTCCCTGTTATGGTGAAGAATTACTGTACATTTTCCCCTGGAAAGGTAACAAAATTTAGTATATTAATCTATGAGGAGTCACCATCCTTGCCCCTTGTATAATTGTACATCTCAACAAGAAATAATTTAAGGCGTGACTTAAAAAAGACTCGGACATAAGTTGGAAATATATCTAATTTAATTATTGTAAACATTGTGCATCAGACCAACAAGACAGTTGATCATTTTATGTTCACAAAGATCACTATGAAATTTTCAATTAAAGCAAGATATATCCTGAAGATATTTCTATTTAAGAAATACACAGGAAAACCAGGGATGTAGCTTATTATTATTATTCACCAAGACCATCTACAGTAGTCTCATATTGAGCCAATGTGAACTTGTTTAGATTAACTCTAAAGATAGGAGAAATGTAAAAAGGATTAAATAAGACAGCTAGGAATTGGATGAAAAGATGCCAATAAGCAGAACAGCTAGGATAAAAAAGGTAGCTTCAAAAAACCTTCAGTAAGGTATGGGCAACCTCGAGGCATAACATTCCAATTTTGAGTTATTGTAGTTATTTTTTATTTATGATGTTATTGCTTTATAAGCATTTCTAAGAAAAATTCTAGGAAAAATGTTACTTGAGTATTTTATTTGATTTTCAATTGTTTCCAAAGTATATAATACAAAACATTATATTCCTTGGTGTGTAACTTCCCGGTTAAGATTTAGAAGAAAGAAATGTAAAAAAGTGGTTTATGGTATTGCAGTTTTCATTATGCTTTACTGATAAGGTTTAGCACTGAATTATGAAATATTTCTTAATTTATCTATGATGCTCAGGAAAAGATCTTTTTAGTAGGTTAATATTTGACTAGCAGGTATCAATTCGTTGAGACTATTGTTCAATTGATGGGTAGCCCTTGTCCTTATAGCAGAAACAACATTATTAAGTAATGTGCTGTTAGCTTATGCAATAGTTATTTTTGTTCCTATGTATCATTATGATTATGCAATAATTAGTGTTTTTCAAGTCTCTTATGAACTTCACATTAGTATATTTTATGGCATGTCAATATTTTAACAATAATCATATCTATAGCAATTTTATGATGATCTAGCCTTTAAATCATGTACAATATTGAATGCATGTATTGGTGACTGGATAATGTTTGGTGGAGGATTAACTGAATTGCATACTTCTCTGGAGAATACAAGTAAAATTAAAATAAGATTTAAAGTTTTGCCGGCAGAAGAATGGTTTCAATATCTTTGGGTATCTAAAATATTTATCATTTCAAGAAAATTATTAGAGAAAAAACTTGATATGTTCTAGAATAGAAAAGCATGCCCTATACACAATGTTGTATTATTATTATCAAGCAAAATGGTGTATTTTAAATTGTTGTAGATTCGTTAAAAAGGTTAAAAAATTCTGGTTGCCTTGCATATGTGGATATGTAAATCCCAGCTCCACTGGACTCAAATTTTTCAAGGTCCAGAAAACTCTTGACTGTGCATGTTTCTGCTTCATCTTTACATTTTCATGGACAAGATAAATTGATGATGCTTATGGTTTTTGCAAAATAAACTTTCATTAAAGCTGTAAATTGGTTCTTTGGTTGAAGGAAAACTTAATATTATAGTATATGTGAGAAAGACACAACCCTACTGATTGGTTCTTTGCTTAGAGGAAAGCTTCAGATATAAGTTTATTATATGTCAGTATGATTTTCTTCAGGATTAAGGACTTGAAAAATAATAAGATAAGTAACCTAGTTCCTTTACATAGACTTGGCATTGAGGTTATTCCCATATTGGTAAAAGTAGGTCCTATGATTGGTTAGACAATCTTTGTCTAGAATTAAGGGACTTGACCATCAAAGTGAACTTGAAGGCTGATAAAAGCACTGGGAAGGTCCTGTGGAGAGTAGATTTTCCCTGCTGTATAGGACCAAGAGAGAAGACCTTAAAGTAAGTAAAATAACCTGGATTGTCTATTCTCAAAACAGTCAGAAGAAAGAAATGTTTGGTGAATCACATTATGATGGATTAAGGATAGCAATCCTTCCCTGCCCACAGTCAAAACATGGCCTTTTTGTTATTAAAGAAGCAGCCCAAAGCAGTTTGGTTACATGAACGAAGTACATACCCACATCTGAAAGTGGCAACATATGTGGGGTCATCTAACGTATACCTAAATGGGCATCTGCTGTTGTGATACTGCTGTAAAGGGTGCCAGAGGTTCTGAAAGAATTTCATTCATAGGAAATGTAGAAGCCTAAGCTTGTGCTCTTATTCAAACTTGGAATGCATGTGTGAAAATAGAAACTAGCAAATAATGACATGTTGTACAGTAATGTGTGAAATATAGAAATCCACTTTTGATGGCATTTGCTGTTTCTGGAAAAGCCTTTGAGTGCACTGGCCAATCTTGTGGAGTCTTGCATTGTTATGGAATTCCTCTTAAATATATAAATTTGATTGCCTGTTCATGAGCATAGCAAGTGCAAAGTTAATGTTGGTGGAGTCCTATCAGATGAATTTCCAGTGAATAGCATATTACTCCAAGGGAAGGTGTTGTCACCTGTTTTGTTCATCCTCCTCATGAATTTTATAATGCATAGAACAGTTGAAGATGGTGGAGAAGGATTGAACTGGATAGGTAATAGGAAATTACCTTGCTGAGAGAATGTTGATGATGCTGTCCTTATTAGCAGAACACAGGTTTTGCAATGCTTGCTTAGCAAAATGCATGAAATATCACAGGAGGTTGAGCTCAAGATACATATAAGAAAGACAGAGATGATGATAACTGAATATGCAATGGAAGATGAAATATTGTAAGGGGGAAGGATTAATGAGGTATAGTCATATAAGTATTCAGGAACTATGATCTTCAATACAGGGTCTTTAGAATTGGGGTTTAGCGAATGATTGAAAAAAGCAAATCAGACAATGGCTAGGTTAAGTAAAATTTGGAAATCAAATCACATAGAAAAATCAGGCTGTATATCAGTTTAGTGAGATGTGTGTTACTTTATGGACATGAGTCGTGGTATGACAATGAAAGAGTATCCAACAGATATAGTAGATTTACGAACAAAGCCCTCAGAAGGATATTGGCAGTTAAATGGCAGGTCAGGATTATGAGAGATTATTCGAGTGCCATATGTGTGTGAAGTCATGGTAAGGGGTAGATGGAGATGGTTTGGGCATGTTCTTTGCACTTCCTAAGAGATTAGTTCACCAAACATTTAACTGGGCTCTAAAAGGCACTAGAGGAGTTTGAAGATACATACGTACGTGGCTGAGGACTATGATAACCATGGCCCTTTGCGTCAATAGGCCTAGGAGATGATGCCGATAATGAAATAATGACCAATTTCTTCTTGTATAATTTTATTTTTTTTTTACTTTCAAATACTTAGTAAAGATTTGTTTGAGATGGAAAGTATATGACAAATGGTCTCGCTGTGTTTTACAATATTTCAGTAAATGCAAAAGCAGCTTGGTGGCTTAGCTATGAAGTGTGCTCTAGAAACCACTATGTATTAGAAACCACTATGTATTAGAATGTTTCTTGATTCTATGAAAGGCAGAATTTCTGGGCAGTTTAGGGGTGGTATTTGTTTTTCATCCACTGAATGGAATGGGTAGCAGTGGGTTCAAAGGAATTTTGCTTCCTTGGGCAAGTATATTATGGATTATATTTTAACAGTTTAGGTACACAACAATGTCCATCTATATGTTATAGGTCCTGTACATACAATATTAAAGATTGATTTCTTTATAATTTTTTTGTTTTGGTTCAATTATAGAATGGTGCAATAGCAGTTAGGACATTGACTCTTGCATAATAGAATAGATCTTTGTAAATACACTATTTTGAATATCATACTGTATAATACTGGCGGAAACCTTAATTAACGAAGTTACAGATTTTGATATGAAATACCTGTTTTGGTCCTTTTGCCATATCACATCATAGGAGCCTCCTTCCAGCCGGTATTTTAGAAAAACACTTGTTTGATAGGCAGTGCTTCTGCCATAAGTTATTTGTTTGAACAGAGTAAAGGGCCCGTTTTATATTTTAGATCTTATTTGTTTTTAATATTGGAATATGCAAAATAATCATAGCTCTTATTTTATTGATCATGTTGATAATAAAGGTGTGTTTGATATATTTAGTCTGATTGTTGGAAATGGAAGCCAAATCCATGTTCGAACAGTTGCTGAAGCTCAAAGCTACAATTCACCCCTTCAAGTTTGTGTAATTGATAATTAACGTCAAAATACTAGTCCTTGGGGCTAACTTGGTAGCGAAACACATTCCACTCGCCTGAAGGTATGAGCAAGGAGATATTTAATTGTGAGTGAAACGAGCATACGTCAAGCAAAAACCAATAAATCATAAGCTCAATCAAGTAAGGAAGTATTTGTAACACGATGAATACTTCTACTAAGGACGCCATAGAAAATGGGATGCAAAACCCCGTTTTCTATGCGTCGAAGTCCTGGTAAACAAAAGCTTGTTTTTTCCCAGCATTGCATCGCTTACTCTGTTTTGATTAGTAATTGATTTTTTTATTACGCTGATTGTTTTTGAAAGAGCAAGAATGATGGAAACAGTTTTAAACTCAAATATCAACACAATTAAACAATTACACTATATTTTAAGGTGTTTCGAATGTAATTGATGACGATACATGGCACAAGGCAATAGATTTTCAGTTAGGGTAGTCGACCCACCATAACTCAATAACTATGGATTTCCACCAGGAATCATTATAAAAACATTCAAAACACCCCAAAATACATGAAAACCAGTATTATTTCCTACAAACTTTATTGCATCATTCTATAATTTTGCTGTTTTTTTTTTTTTTTGTAACTTTGAAAGTTTTTGTGCTGTTTGGTTACCTCCTTAAAAAGTAAGTTTAGTTGGCCTAAATTATACCAAATGGCATGATCCATAATGATTTTTGTTCTGGCACCAAATACAAACCCTTCAGCTCTTTACTATGGCGATACATTTCGGCGACAGCTGAAACTAGCGGTAAACTTTAAGTGAGATGGTACTCCCCCCGCTGGCCAGCGTGGGGTTGACGGAAGTGAAACCTCCACCCTGCTCACATGCGCAACAGCTAACACACACCACTTTGCATTTCAGCTCGGAAGATAAAGGCCATTGTCTGCTCTCCTCCACTCACTTGGTTTCATGAACCTGCTTTATAATCAACTGGCCTAAAATTTTGAGCTTTTCCTTTGACTATTATATCTGTGTGCATTCAAATAAGAATTTGGGTTTGTCCATGTATGGAAGGGCACCATTGTGGCACTTTTATGACTTCCTTGGAGACAGACCCCCACTCACTTTGCCCTGAATGCAAAGTCTCCATGCTTTGCATGCAGGGACTTGCTTCCATCCCAGTGGTAGAGATTTGGAAAGCACCAGAAGAAGAAGGCTAACAGTGATTCATCACCTTCAGGGTTGCCCTTGAAAGCAAAGAAACCTTGCCAACTTACTCCTGTGCATAAATCCCACCATGTTAATTTGCTTGCCCGATTGGTCTCCTTTGGGGACGTATCGGGTAAGAGTGGAGGCCCTTTAACTCTAGGACAGCCGTGCGACTCAGAAGTCCCGGGTGGTTTTCCTGGAGTATCAACTCCAACTTCCTCTGCAGGGGATTCCCTTTCAACTGATGCTTTACGCCAACTTTGGCCTTCACAAAGGTATTCCGGCTCCGTCGAGAGCACCTGCCAGAAGTTTTCCTTCGAGGGAGAAGAGGAGAGTGTGATGATCCTTTCCTAGCAGGGCTTCTAAACCCAGAACACCTTCCCCGTCACGTTCAACTTTTGCGGACGATAGCAAACACAAGATGAATACTCCTCGAAGTATCCCATGAGAATGAGGGGATTTTCTAGAATAAGCTTAGACTCGTCTGCGAGACGATCAGCCCACATTGGTTTCAGGCATTATTTGCCCTCCCCTCCCGGGGGAGAGAAGACATTCATCCAATTGATCTCCAAGAGGTTTAGTTAAGTGCATCTAGGAATCTTTAGTTACAGGCTCGAGCTCTTCGGAGCATAGTTTTTCAGGGATAGATCAAGGTAGGTCTAGACGAATCTTTACAGTTCTTGCCCCTCATAGGCGTGTTTTTAAAACACACCGTTCTGTTCCAAGGCTGTAAAGATCAAGAGTCTACTACTCGACCTGGCACTTCGTTTTCTGACAAACTCGACTTAGTTGAGTTACCCCTAGTAAAGATCAAAGACGTAGCATGTCAGATTTTCTACAAAGTGCTTTAGCAGACGAATTCTATAGCGAGAAAGTAAATCAGAAAGGAATACTATTTGAACAATCAACCATGGTTGAGGTATTCCAGTGCATGCACACTCCTATACATATTTCCCATGAATGCAAAGAACCCTAGATGAGGTTAGGTAATCTCGCCAAGCAGGCAATATTACTCCACGCTCACCATTGTGAGCTTGGTATGACTTGAAACAGGTTAAGAGAAATGAACTACAGGAGAGGCAACATTCTCAGAGTATGAACATGCCTCAACAACGTTCTCCACTTCTTCTCTTGAAACTCCAGCTATCGCCTCACCAACGCTTGCCCCATCAGCGATAGCCTTGCCAATGTTCCGCCCCAGCCCTCGCTTTGTCAGCAATTGCCTCATCAACGCTCTCCTCGCCTAGAAGAGTGTTGAACACTTTTAGTGAATCGAGACCTTTACCATACTTATTCTTGCGCTCTCAGCGAGTGCCTGATCAATGCACATGCAATTCTTGCGATCGAGAGAAGCCAGTGTGCCTCTCACCTTCTCAGCAGGCTCCTGATAGGAGCACTGAATTTTCATGCACATAGAGATCAGAGCGCATAAACACATAATGCAACTAGATTTAATCTTCTTGTAGGCCGTCCTGATGAACATTCTCGATTTCCTAGGAAACAAGGAACAGTAAAGGCGGTTTCCTTCACTCAGGATAAACCCTGGTTTCTGGATTTAGGGAAATCCTTGAAGCAAGCGGTTACAAGACTGGCGTCTTCACCCAAAAGAACACCGATAATTCCTTTGGTGGCTTTGTGTTAATCAAGGAGCCCCAGTCCTTCAGATCCCAGTCGAAAGAGGCCTACTGGATGCCTCTCGCCTCCATTTAATCTTTCCAGGTATGATTAATACTTACAATCCAAACCGGCCACCGTTGAGGACCCAATTTGGGAAAAATTAGCAATTATTCCTATCATACCAAAAAACATGACGTCAGAGCGAAAACCCCTCCATAGTGGGATTCAATCATCCCTAGAATGAGCAGGGGCTCAAAATCTCTCAGAGAGATTACTATGACTGACAACTATAGGTACATTCCTATAGATCTTGAACCAGCAGTTCCGGGCCCCTCATAGTTTAAGGAACTGTCAACAGTTTCAGTTCCTTCTAAAGATTCAGCTCCGCCCAAGGATATACAGTCAGACCTCATTTTTCGCAAGGGTCAGGTATCAGAGACAGGCTTGAATTCGCGAATGCCTGATGTACTAGGGTTGGATAACTCCTAACCTAACAAGTCGCTGCCCCTTCCCTACGAGCGGATGCCCAAGCAGCTGATTAACAAACTAAGTACTGCATAGTATTGTTTTTTTCGGGGCGGGGTTTCTACCACAATTTATAATCAAATGTACAGTCTACAGTACATGTGCACACGAACAATACGTACTGGACATGGTAAAGCTACATACAGTACAGTATTGTACTACAGTAAACTCTAATTTTACTGAGGAGTCATCATACCCTTACTGTTCTGTATAACAACACATTGTTGTTATCTGGTAATATTGTAATATAACACTCGCTGATACCATAGTGTATATTACTGTAATATATGTTAAGTAATATCAGTACAGCTTATCTGTACTTTTAAATGTTCGGTGTTTTCATTCAGATGACTCGACATTTAACACCCCTCCGCACACGTAGCCTACATACATTTCAAGTAAATACTGTAAATACAATACATGGCTAATATAGAAAAAAAAAATAGTGTAATACCCTCTATTGTTCAGTACAATATTTAACAAATTTGAGATTAACTAAGAGTCTATATTTTATACAACGACCACTGACCACTTTTGTACGAAGTTCTACGGAATTTTCTTGAAGCATAGCGCAACTCCTTATGCGTCGTCCTAGTCGTCTTGTGCAGTACATCCACAGTACAGTTACCCAGTGATAATATTTATCCCATCTTCTACTTCAATGGGTTAGAAAACTAAAAGATAATGATAAAATTATCGCATGTAATGTTATAATCATTGCGTAAACGCATACAGCCACAATAACAACCAAACAAAAAACTGCTGTTTTCTTATGAACAGTGAATTAGATATCAGCAGCTGTTCTGCTTGTATTTCAATTATCATTGTGATTATGCGCACATACGGCTTCACAGATTTTCATAAAACTTCCGATTCCATCCTTTGCATCCGGACCGACATCAGTTCCTCAGGAACATCCTCTCTTGTTCAAGGCAGACCAAATTGTGAAGCTTACATGCTCTCGCAGAGATTTGGTATGGTATCTGCATTGATCTCGGATTCAGTTCCATTTGTAGCGGCACCTTTCCTTATGACAAATTGTGGTCTCGATGCTTCTTTATTTTTTTTGCAATGAAACAGTTTCTGAACTCCTCTCCATGCCGTTATTCTTCCTTCTCCGATGCAGCTCAAGCTTCCAGAGGGGTTGATGCAGAGCTTTCAAAACGGACCTCATTTCTGCAACGCAGCTTAGGACGTGAAGCTTTCTCGCCCCCTCAAAAATTCTGTATGTAAAGACTACGTTGATCCCTGAGTCCAGTTCATCTGGAACTGCATCACTCTCCTCAACAGCTTCTCTTGGTTCCATCGTTCTCTCCTTGGTGAAGCATCCTCTGCTCTTCCACCCAGGTTATCCATGCCTTGCCATTTTGAAATAGGTTATTTGGGCATGTTACTACTTGAATCTGGTGTATTTCAAATATAGCTGTAGTTTTTATACCACAGTAAATGGATATACAGTGTACATTGAGAGTTGGGACAAGTTGGGTGGAGAGAGAGGGAAGTGGCCTGAAGCAAGCCTACTGCAAAGGAGCAGGGGCTATTTAAAATTATTACACCACAAGATTTTTTATTGCGAATAGGCGATTTTTTATTTAATAGATGTTGGATTTCTCTTTGTAGCAAATAAGTGAAATCGCAAAGAATAAACTCGCATGGAGCACTGGCTAACTGTAGCACCTTCCAAGGATACAACTCCTTCCAGGGACCCTAATTCAACAGAGGAAGGGAGGAAGGCAAAACCTTCTCTCCTAGCTAACTTCTCCATCTGCCCAAGGGAACGGAAGGATTTCAAAACCGTCCCGAAGTATTGGACTTCACGTCTGAGTCAAATGGTGCCAGAAGGATGTTCCTCGAACAATAGACAACCGGAGCACACCGGTCTGCCTCCCATATCTCAAGTTCACACCAGACTATGGTTGACGACCTACATTATCTTCGGGCTCTTAGGTACTTGAACTCGTATGAGGAAGAACCTTTTGACCACGGTTCTGATCGCTCACAGAGCAAATTACCTCCTCCTACCAGCCCGAAAATCTCTCCCCTGGAGCTGAGAGATGCAGATTTTCCTCCAGGTCTTAGTCTGTATAAGATAGGTAAACTATTTGGAGGAAGCGGACCCTTCTCTGACAGAAGGGAAAAGACACAGTTCTGGATTTATTTTATGACACCCTAGACCGACCAAGGCTAAAGTAGCTCTACCTTGGTCGAAAGCAATTAAGGGAGGCAGAAAGAGAGCTTACACTCGTGTAGCAGGGGATTCGCAATCCCTACGTGCCATCCATTCCTCTTGCCTACTCCCTCCACCATATTTCAGTCCAAGGAAGTCCTATGACATCGTTTATGATTCCTCATTTCCTCTTCCTCTAGACCCAGCAATCACAGCCTTGACTTATAACTTGTCATTAGACTGGCTGTCCTCACTGTCAGTAAACTTCTCAGCAGTGGGTGCCATAAATATGGAGAAAATGGTGAAGTGCACCTTACAGGCGACTTCCGGGCTAAATTACTGTAGATTATCTGTTCAAGAATAAGGACTTCACCAGTAAATAGAACTGGGAAGCAATGTCTGCTTTCCTGCTTTTTGGCACTTGGACCATAGAATTCCTAACTCACTATGTCCTTAACCAGTGGGTCAACTGGGTCTTGAGACGGCTGGACACAGTCGTCTCAAGATTTAGGAAACAAGTCCAGAGAAGGGAAAATCCATGTAGCTACCTAACGCCTTCATGGACGGCCCCTCCCTCTTTAATGTTGAAGACATCGAGGCAGTGGCAGAAAGTTGAAGGGAAATAAGTCAGGACATCCCGCTCATATCCTGCAGAACCTCATCAACAACAAAGCTCCTACCATCCTAAATGTCGAAGTTCAAAAGAAATGTCCTCAGCAGCCACAACAATCGGTGCCAAAGGCAACCCTCTTGACCCAGAGGACCCAGGAGAGGCTGAAGCAACCAACGGAGTTATCTCCGTTAAAGGGGGCATTCCTGCAACCAATCCCACGGTGGTGGGATGCCTCTAAAGCAGGTGGCAGAGGTAGATGTTTTACGGGGCCGAACCTATAGTGATTATCACAAACTCCTAATTGAAGAGGTCGGCGAAGGAGCAGGCCTTTCAAGCCGAGACGCGTCTCCAGACTTCTACAGATGCCTATTTCTGGTCGAAAAGGTGTCAGGAGGCTGGAGACCAATTATAGATCTCTCGGCCTTGAACGAGTGTTTTCAACACTCCGTTCAAGATGGAGACAGCACTAATAATCAGACAGGCCGTCGGACCAGAGGACTTCTTGATTACACTAAATCTAAAAGACGCATACTTCCAGATGGCCGTCAGACCAGAGGACTTCTTGATTACACTAAATCTAAAAGACGCATACTTCCAGATCCCTATCCATCCTGCCTCAAGGAAGTATCTAAGGTTTTCTCCGCAACAACAAAAGATGCTAGTTAAAGGTGCTGTGCTTTGGCATTTCCACAGCACCGGAGGTGTTCACTCGCATGTTCACCTTAGTGTCCGGAATTGCATCCTCCTCCAGTGCTAATTATTAGACGATTAGCCAATTCCAGGGGAATTGAAGGAGATTTTTCTGTGCCATCAAGACAAACTTCTCGAATTTTGCCAAGATCTGGGGATTATGGTAAATCTCGAGAAGTCGTCGCTACAGCCAACTCAAAATAGGGTATATTTGGGAATGAACATTACCACAAATCTAAGCAAAGTCTTCCCATCCTTAGCAAGAATAGAGACTGAAACGAGTAGCATAACCTTTTCTGGAACAATACGAGCTATCAGCACATCACTGACAGAAGCTGCTAGGACATCTTGCCTCCTTGGAGGCACTAGTTCTCAACAGCCTTCTCCAGACTCAAACTCTTCTGAAGACATTCTGGTCTTGGCACAAGAACCCTCCATAGTAAAGAGCTGAAGGGTTTGTATTTGGTTCCTGAACAAATGGCAAATTTAGGAATAATTTGTATTTTCATAACCATGCAAACGTAAAGTTCTTTACAAATACTGGCCTGTCATTACCTACCTCTTAGGAATTATGGCTGCAATTGCAAAGTGGAGTGTGTTCGCTGCTGCCCATGTGAGCAATGTGGAGGCTCCACCTCCCCACTGGCCAGCTGGGGGAGTACCACCTTAATTAAAGTTTTACAGCTAGTTTCAGCTGTTGCGAAAATGTATCTCCATAGTGAAGAGCTTCAGGATTGTATGGTTAGGAAAAATACAAGTTATTTATAAATTTGTCATATTTGTTAAGAAGCTCTTTAAATTTATAAGAATGTAGTTGAAGAAAATTAATATTATATAAAAAGTGTTGTAGTTTTGGATTATGATTTAGAGACAATGCTTTGCCATGATTTATTCGTCTGACAGCTCTGTCATGTTACCATGTTTTTATCTTTGATATAATTTTCTTGTGGAGAGTTATGTTAGTAAAGAAAATTGGATAACAGCAAAATCTTAATTATCGGTAGTGCTGTATATTCAGGGAAGACATACAGACCTGAAATAAATGGTGAAGAATAAAGCAGTAGGTTTTGGTGATGAAATATTTCACATTAGGTTGCTAATCTGAGTATTAATTTTTAACATTAATTATGTTTTCTTGGTTATTTACTAATTCTCAAAATGCTTGCCAGTATAGTATTTACCTGGTCATGGTTATATCTTGTTTATTTCTTCCCATAGTAAGGATTCATATCTTATTTAACTCTACTATAAGTCAGCAGAGTAGTTTCCCTTGCTGTTTATTGCGACATTTCATAATTGACATGAATCATTAATTTCGGTTCACAGAAAATAAACTTATAAGCTCGAACTATATTGTTTCTAGTCTTATCTTAGTATCCTCTCTTTTGGTGGCTTGGTCAAGAAGCAAGTTTTTTCAAACATGTTTTGGACATTTCATTACCTCTGATCCTTACTGGGTTGCAGACCTGCTCTTTGAAAAAGAAATAATAGATATGGGGTTGTCTCTGCTAATGTTAGTTAGTTTCATAAGGTTCCCAGAACTAAAGATCATTCCGTTCATCATTCTACTTCCAGAGTACTATGCTCCTTTCACCTCGTTAATCTTTGGTTGTCATTATTATTATTATTATTATTATTATTATTATTATTATTATTATTATTATTATTGGTGGCTAAGCTATGTCCTAGATCTTAAAGTAGGATGCTACCAGCTCTTGGGCTTTAACAGAGAGAGTAGCCTGGTGAGGAAAGGAAATAGGGAAATAAACTTCATATCAGTAGTGAGTAAAAAATATAAAAGTATTTTAAGATCAATGACTAAGTGAAAATGGATGTTGTTAACCTATTCAATGTAATAGGATTTGCAGAAAGTTTTGAACTTTTATAGTTCCACCATTTCAATTGCCAGATTAGGAAGATTCTTTCACAATCTGGTCACAGCTTGAACAAAACTTCTACAATACTGTCTGTTATTCAACTTTGCGATGGTGAAGGCAAGATTGTTAGAGTTAACTGCATACCTCGCTTTTAATAAACACATTATGGTAGAGTCCGGCAAGATCTGATTGCAAAGGATGGGGAAAAATAATGAAAAATCTTATACAATATACACAAAGAACAACAATGCCAGAGATTAATATCCCGATGAGGAATATGAATTTAGTAGACCACAATATTTTTTTCCAACAAAAAAAGCAGAATGCTATAAGCCCAGGGGATCCAACAGGGAAAATAGCCCAGTGAGGAAAGGAAAAAAGGCAAAAATAAAATATTTTAAGAAGTGTAACAACAATTAAATGTCTCCTATATAAACTATATAAACTTCAACAAAACCAGAGGAAGAGAAATTAGATAGAATAGTGTGCCCGAGTGTACCCTGAAGCAAGAGAACTCTAATCCAAGACAGTGGAAGACCATGGTACAGAAGCTATGACACTACCTAAGACTAGAGAACAATGGTTGATTTTGGAGTGTCCTCCTCGAAGAGTTGCTTACCATAGCAAAGGTCTCTCTTCTACCCTTAGTAAGAGGAAAGTGCCCACTGAACAATTACATTGCAGTAACCACTTGGGTCAAGGTCTTTGTGAAGTTTTCTTTAGTGTTTTTGAGCTTGTGAATGTCATTGTGTCCAAAACTTGACTATTTACAGAGCAATCTAGCATGTATGCAGGGCAATATGACAAGTGATTAATATATATGTATATACAAGCCATGTCAACAACTGCAGTATAGATCCTAGACTACTAATCTATACCCAGGAAAATATGAAAATTTTTTATAGTGCTCATCAGGATCTCTTCGACCTCCATCATTTTAGAGATACCATTCCAAGGTCCTCAGTTAGATCCCTAACTGAAATCAAGGTTTGGGGAGGAACATAACTAGCTCTCATACAGTGTTATGAATTTTGTTTTATTAGTGTTGTTGTGAAAGACTTATGTTGTCTCTGGTTCATACTCTAAGCTCCAGAGTTTTAGAGCCAAGATTCAATCTTAAGGTGCCAAGGACTATAAGCTTATCTCATTTTCTATTCCTGTTCTGTCCTGCAGTTAGAGTAACCTTAGCACTGTCCAGGCAGTCTGGCTGTATTTTCAGTAGACATTGGGATTCAGTTCTGATTCTCACTTCCATTATCTGGGTTATTGGAAGGGTCAAGTTTTGTATGCAGTTTTATTCTGTTCTTGTCAAGTTATCACTAGGAATTGTAGGGATATCAGATGTAGATTTAGGTGTTACAGGTAAAGGTGAAGGAGATGTGAACTATGTTATCTGCAGTGCCCTTTTACATATAATTTGAAACTTGTGCCATTATTTGATGCTTTATGAAAATACCACACAGTGTTTACAAGGTTTTACTGTTTTGTCACTCATTAGCAGCTGGATGTGCTTTTGTTTGATTCTCTTGATGCAGCATGCAATTTTCTATCAACATGATGGAATTTTGTCTTTTACTCTTATTGTCATGGTTATCATATTGGGAGTTCTCTGTTACATTTTCTCTGATCTGCTGTATGATGACTACAGTCTTACTGCTATGGTTCTGTTGACTTCTTCATATCCTTTTTTCATATCAGAAGCCATTCTTCTTCTGATGAATTTTTTGAGACATAAGTATATGAATTATGAGTTGTGAGTGGCAAGAAAGAGAATAGCTGCAGTATGGATGAAATGAAAAGTAGGTAGGTTGCTTGTAAATAAGCTATCCCATTAGTTAGGAAAGCTAAGAAGTGATGGGTACATAAGACCTTTACTACTCTGCAATAGAAACTTCAGGAGCAATGTATTGCAATTGGAGAATAAATGGAGGCTTAAGGAATTCAGGAAGACTAGACCCCATAAGATAACATTAAAGAAAATGAAAAGGACCAATTTTTTGTCTGGCAAGCTGGCAAGAAAAATTAGTTGTAAAGAGATTTTAGTCTCAGTTGTTAAGTGATTTATGATTTATAGAATTAACTTGTACATTTAAAGTAGGGAGGAACAAAACATTTTAGGACTTTCATTATTATATCAATTTTTTATATGGAGAGGCTAAGAATGATCACAGACAATTGAGAGTTTCCTGTATGTTATGTGCATGTGAAGTTTTTTTCTTGTATTTAGGTAAATAGAATAGTTACCTGTGTATTTTTTTTTTTTTTTTTGTACATCATCATATTGTATATTGTCATAGTTATATTGACATTATTGACAAAAGAATATTTTAGCACATTTTTATTTTTTATTTTATAATTTGTGTTAACTAAAAACCTGGTATGATTGAAATACGTTCCTAACTAAAGAACCTATATATATTAAAAATTGTAAGAGAAACATTAGATACGATAATTCCTTTGGGGGTTGTTCATGTAAGAAGTTATTTCATTGCCAATTACAGTTGGAAGATGTAATTTAGCCAATGGAATATTGTTAAAATACAGATTTACCAAACTTATCAACCCATGAATTTTATTATTTATTTAAATGAATTAATTCATTACTATTGAAATATTCTTGATATTTGTCAGTTTTTGTAATTTCATAAGAACAAGTCTTGAAGAGAACTGGAATCTGATTTCAGCCTCTTGGCTGGTTTCAGTTCCACAATATCATGTTACAAATGTAATTCTTAATGTAAAAATGTGTCAGTGTAAGTGGGTTTATGTAGAGTTAGTGAATGTCAAATGCATATTTAATTTTATTAGTGACACTTGCCTTCTTATATGAATGTACAAGGAAAATGCCTGTTTGATAAAGTGCCAAAAAAACTTGTGTGAATTTCAGCAACAGTTGGATGCAGATCAGCTTGCTCATGTGGATAACCTGGTTAACCATGACATTCGTCAAAGTCCCCAGAAAAATGAAAATATTTTTGGAAGAAGTAGTGTCATTAGTAACAGAGGAACTGACGATGACCCAAGAATGTTTTACAACCAGGAACGTTTTAGATCTGACAGAGAGACTGTTAATGGCAGTGATGGTAGGATAGTACAGGAACATAAACCATCCCATCGTAATTCACAACAACTTGGTCGTCAGTCCAGTGAGGGTGATTCAAGTCAGAGAGCACATCGCAGAAATGAATCTGATTCAAGACTTGGCCTTTTGAGAAGGCAGCACACTGATGTTGCTGTTTCTCGGAGATCTGACGTGTATCGTAACAGTAAAGTTGAATTATCGTTTCCTGCTTGTCGTTCTGAGGTGACTAGTATTGCTGGTGAACCTGTTCTGACAGATTTTATGGCTGTAACAGGAAGTGAGCATCAGCGTGTATGTGCTGATAATGTCCCCAGTGAATTACGTAGACAGGTTTCATTAGATGGGGATCTCCATGCAGTTAGTTCCTCCCCATCTTCAAGTAGAGAACCTGCAAGGCATGATTGGCCTCAACGTAGGGAAAAATCAGACGTGGATTTGCGTCGGGCAGAGCTACGTAATGAGTTGGAGAAATGGCGCGTTGCTCCTCAGGAGGGACGTGGAAGAGAAAGTCTTGGCCTGCAACAGCACGGAATAGCCCAGCAGGTCAGCTGGAGTAGCCCTATTTTGCCATGCGTCAGTTGCATGCAGCAGTGTTGAAAATTATCCAGACCATAAGCATGGTCTGTTTGCAGACAAATGGCGCACTGGATGATAAGCTTGTTGGCTTGAAGAATTCGTATATACAGTTTTTGAGTGCTACTAACAAAAGCTGGAAATTTTGACATCCAGAAGGCAGAGGCGATTAAAGAAATGTGATGTAATATCAGATCATGATTATTGTAAATAAGTCATCACTAATACTGTAGTTAAATACTGTACTAACCATCCATTTATATTACAGTAATAGCAGTGGTTAAATTGCATGGTCCTTATAGTTCAAGTACTAACAGTGTGTTTCTGATATTGCTCTTTAATTTTATCAAATGTACCTGCATGATGTTTATTATATAGGTTGGACACTTGAGATATATAATACTTTGTTTTGGCAGAGCAATGTCATTTTATTGATTTATAATATATACAAGTAAATCGCTCATAACTCAAATGATAAAATTCCATAAAGCCAATTTAACATGTAATGTGGTATATTATATAACTTTCAATTTTGTTATATCTTAGGGGAGACAGAGTGCAGCAGTTTGTGAACACTAGCCAATTATCTTAGGGATTTTCTTATTTTGTAAGTGCTGGTGATCCTGCACCCTCATCGCTGGTAAATTTCCAAACAATTATCCATATTTTTTTTATCATATTTTATGTACAGACTCCATTAGGAGTATATTGTGCAATAACAAATTTCTCATATGTTTAGCTTACAGCTTAGTTCATAGGTGGCTATTTATGGTAGTGACGTTTTTTTTAGTTATTTTGATTTGCTGCTTAGTATTTAGTGTATAGATATTACCTTGTTTTCCATAGTATAGTTTTTCACCTTTTTCTTTACTCTTGATCTTTGTTTTATTCAATCCTTATATTACTATGTTTAATTTTGCTGTTGTAAATCATCTCTGAATACCACTGTAATTTTCTTTTCCTTTTTTTGTTATGAAATATTGAAATGTTTTGGTTTGCTGCAGGACCGAACTCGTGGTGCAGAGCCCTCTTCCGGAACGAGCACCCCTGGTTCACGCACATCCTCTGTTCTTCCTGATCTCTTACCTCAGGTTAGGTCATTCCTAGGTTTTTTGTTCTTTTTATTTTTTTAGCTTTTGGTTTATATCCCCATTTTCTTTCTTTGCCTGTTATTCATTCTTTAAAAGGAAATACAGTTCTGCATTGTACTAAGTTTATGAGGGTAGAACATCATACAGTAGATTCTAGTTTTCTCATGAGTATCAAGCTCTCTGTGTTACTGTTACATGTCCAGTTTCACATTGAAAAAGTGCCTTCAATTTTATAAGTGCTGTGTTGCTGGTGGAATAGTTATTGTTTATTTAATCAGATATATAAAATTCTTAAATGAATTATTGTGTTTATAGTTAGGGAAAAGCATACTTTAATTGAATGTGGATAATGATAGACTACTGAATATTTTCTCATATAAGTAGTTGATTACAAATTTAGATCTTGCTAGGGTTCCGACTTCTTCTTAGTACACCAAATTATTGAAAATGTACTTCTTTAAATGAAATACATTTTCCAACAGATTAAGTTTGAAAAAATAATAGGGATTCTGCAGTTGTAAATTAGTTCAAATAAAACTTTGATGAACAAATAGTTATATTTTACGCAAAATAATACATGCATGGAAGGCAATTTGAAAATGGGGAAGATGATGAAAAGGGAAATGAGTTTGGGGTTGAGTAAATTGCCGGTCTAGAAGAAATTATGAAGCTTGACCAAGTAAATATGGTTTGGAATTTAGGATGCAGGTAAGTTTTTGAGAGGTTGGTTATCGTGCCTTATGGTATATGTATTTCATTTTAAAATGTTTATGCAGGGTTTGTTACTTCTGAATGCCTACATTAAATTTTTGTGTTCCTTAGTTGTATTTCAAAATCTGTTTTGCCAAATGTATGCAAGAATATAAAGTGTGGCTTTACTTGCACCACCTAGAAATTATTGGGGTTGATTCTAAAATTAAACCATGAAAATTTTGCTAATAAACTACAATAATGGAGTTTATGAGCTCACTAAAAATCAGATATAGTTGAACTACAAGATTTGCCATAATACAAATTGAAGTGTAAGTGGCATTAAATTATTATAATAGCACCACAGGAAATTAGTCATCACTGATTGACTGAGTGGTTTCAGATGAATGTAATTACAGTCTTCATACTGTCAACAGTACTCAATGAATATCATGTAATAATTTTTGTTTGATGATTTTTAATTCCTAAATTTTATGCTGAAACCAATATGTTTTTTTTCGAAATAGCAATCATATATATATATATATATATATATATATATATATATATATATATATATTATATGTGTACATACATACATATGTATACACATACACACAACATTATATATATATATACAGTATATATATATGTATATACATATATATATATATATATATATATATATATATATTCATATATATATATATATATATATATATATATATATACATATACATATATATATATATATATATATATATATATATATATATATATATATATATATATATATATATATATAAATATAAAATTATTACAAACTGAAGAAGACAGACGACCTTGGTTTTGTAGGGCAAGCATCCAAGGCAGTAGATGCCCCTGCTTCCCCTAGAGAAACAGAGAGGCCTACACTAGAGGATGCTTCCTAATCTCCAGTTTTGAATATCCCTACTGTTGATCTTGTTCCAGCCACAGGTCTCCTAAATTCGGACGAGAAGTCACATCTAAGCGCTCTGTTGCACTTTCACTCTTTGCCCATTAGCAATGATTCCTATGACAAAGACTTTGTCTCTGAGTCTGCATACTTCTCTGAGAATGAGGGAATTGGAGATCTTGTTATAATTCTCCCAGAGCCTTGCAAGGTTAAAGAGCACTATTGACCTAGAGAGCATAAACCTCTGAAAAGTGAGGGTTCAACTATGAGATTCAAACCTACAGGTTCCCTATAATGACTAGAGCGTAACCTTTGGCCACAGGTGCGTGACCCTTGCCCATGATAACACAACCCCCAGCCACAAGAATGAGATTTTCAGGAATATGCGCTCTTCAATTATGACTTCCACCACAAGAGCAGACACCTTCTCAAATAATAGTTCGAGCTAAGAAAAGAAGGTAATTAGAGGACATGCCTCTTGAAGTTTTCAATGAAAGGAAAACCAAAAAGCGAACGGCTCTGTCGTGTGATTGACCAGTTCTTTATCCCTCTTTTTCAAAGGTTGTCATAGACCACAAGAAAAGAGCCAATCCAAGCAATCCTCAGAGTTGTTTGTTGTTCCTATTAAGGTTAATAAAAAAATGTTTTGCCCTAAGGTGGTAAAACTTCTGTCAGAGTTATGAGTGGCCTCTCTGGAAGTCAAGAAAAGGGAGCCTCATCCTACAGAACCTAGACCAGGGCTCCTGAAGTTTATGGGTGAATGCAGGTATAGGCTTTCTCCAATAGAAATTATTTATCAGAAATGGTAAAAATTGATCCAAGAGACATCTCCTTCAATATCAACCCAAGAATCATCACCACAATCTTGTTCAAACCTTCAGTCCCCAGGTGAGATGGAACATAATCCCTCCAAATGCCCTGTGACACCGTACCTCTCTTCCTTTTCGAGGAGAGAGAAAGTTAGGGAGAAGAAAGATGTCGTTTCAATGAAAAATAAAGGAGGTGCCTTTTAAAAGAGACTCGATGGAGTCTCACAATCTGGCGTCTTCTCTGAAGAGAGCACGATATATCTCTCCCAAGCCTGCTGAAACTTCCCATGTAGTCGAATCACCCAGTCCTGATGATGTGATACCCGTAAGTCTACCTCTACTGAGCCTGGAGAGGAGTTTTCTTTCCTGAGGATCTTAGGACTCATCAGGAAAATAAACAAATTAGGTACACCGAAACCTCCCTTCTCTGGAAGACAGACAGCTATTAACTCAGCTTTTGAAAAAGCATTACCTCAAGTTGCCATGCTCGCGTCAGACCAAGAAGACTATCCAGAAACTAGAGGCACAGGTTTTCTTCAGCCAAAGACTCTTAAGCAGCTCTTTCTTTGAAGTTAATCCCTCCTTACTTCTCACAGCAGAATAAGTTCTATGTAACTGAGAGAGCTTATCCTTCCCCATTTCCCTTAGACCCTATGGCAGCGAGCCAAACCCTGGAAATACAAGTGAAGATGCTTCCACAACCAACATCACTTCTCGGCCTCAAGAGCCAGTCTGCATAACAGTGGAGCAACTGGGTAGTGAATAGTGCCTCTTGCGTTGCCCCAAACAAAGTGGATGCAGTAGTGATGAAGTGGGAAAAGGCAACTCAAGCTTTCTTCTGGAGGGCTTCAACCTTGAATCAACCCTAAGTCTTTGGAGCCTCCTAAATAGAAGAACTCGCTTCACAGGCAGCCAACTGTGAGAGAGAGGCACGCCGACAACTATCAGTTCAAGAGATGGATCCAACCAGAACCAGCCTTTTCATTGAAGGCATTAGTGCAAACAAGGGCGAGGTAGGTGAAGACCTCGTTAGGGGTGGCAATCCACCCATGTCACCACCTGTGAGGGATGCCTGTCATGTTGGTGGACGAGGTGGCAGTTCCACAGGGCGAACCCCCTTGGACAGTTTTTTGCGTTGAATACTGCCTCCTGTTCATCACTCTCTTCCTCCTTTCACTCCAATGCTGATGAACCTGTCATTGTATTCAAGAGGATGTATCGAATACCTACTCTTTCAGGAGGAGGTCAAGTAGGTGTTAGACACACAAGTGGTTGAAGAGATCAATGACTCACCTCTGGGATTCTATAGTAACCTGTTACTGGTACAGAAGCTGTCAGGAGGCTGGAGACCAGTCATCGATCTGTCCCATATGAATGACTTAGTTCTGCAAGCAAAGTTCAAGATGGAGACCCAATGACTTAGTTCTGCAAGCAAAGTTCAAGATGGAGACCCCCTACCCTGTCCATAGACTTGATAGACGCATGATTCCAAAATATAATTTATCGGAATTCAAGGAAGTACCTTCAATTTTAGGTTCTCTGCTTTGGACTTTTCACAGCACCTCAAGTGTTTATAAGGGTGTTCACACTGGTCTCAACCTGGGCTAGTCTGATGGGACTAAGACTCTTGTGATACCTCGATGATTGACTATTTTTTGCGGAGTGAAAGTCCCAACTTCTTTTCCACAGGGACCTTCTTCTCAAGTTTTATCAGTATTTGGGGATCAGGATAAATCTCAGTCTGTGCTCATCCAAAGTCAGAACCTTGTCTACTTAGGAATGAGTATAGACATAGTCCAAGAAAAAGATTTCCTATCATAGGACAGGTTACAGAGGTCGAAGAAAGTCGCAACGCCATTCTTGACGAAGAATCCCCTGCAACAGAGAACTGGTAGAGACAATGTGGACATTTGTCTTCCCTGGAGCATCTGGTTTCAGATAGTAGGTTGCACCTCCACTCCATACGTTTGGCTCTGAAGTCCAGTTGGAAGCAGATTTCAGACCCGCAGATGTTCTTGTCAATGTAACACAGGAAGTCTGAAAGGACCTAATTTGATTGTTGCAGGTGTGGAACCTGATGGAGGAATCTGCATTGCAGGTTCTCCCCCTAGAATGCTTCCTGTTCTCAGATGCGTTGAGTAAAGGATGGGGAGCTTACATTCTATGGACAGAGGGCATAGACAAAATGTCCCATACAAACATCCTAGAACTGAAAAGTAGAGTATCTAGCTTTGATCCACTTCCAAGACAGTAAAAGGTAATTCAGTAGTGTTGATTAGTGACAACACGACAGTAGTGGCTTATATCAATAAGCAACAAGGGTCAGTTTTTCACCCCCTTTTGCCCGTTGGCAGTGAGCATACTCTCGTGTTCAGCGGACGACATTGTAATCCTGTAAGTACGGTTTATTCTTGGAAAATGGAACATCATCGCAGACAATCCGAGTCATCGCAATCTAATTGTGGGCTCAAATTGGTCTTTGAATCTTCTAGTGGCGAGGGAAGTCCAGACTTTGTCGGGTTCCCCGAAAATGCATGTGTTTGCCACTTACCTCAACAATCTTGTCCCCTTCTGGAAATCAAGCCCCAAGCCTGAAATGTGATACTTTCATCAGTCATTTCAAAATGCTCTATATGGATTCTGGATGAGAGCCACAGAGATTTTTTCTTTTAGCCTTAGCTTCGACCAGAGGAGTGGGAGAGGTGCGTGGTCTGTCATACTTGGTATCATATTTCCAGCAGCAGAGAAGGATTCTGTTCTTGTTTGTTCTTGAATTTGTGGGAGAAACCAAACCCATCAATCAGTGACTAGGTTTGACTTTTTCAGTATCATCGCTGAAGGAGATACCATTAATCCTGACGTTCTGCTTCTGTGTCTAGGGCAGTGAAGCTCTACATAATGTGAACAAGGTCATATAGGCCACACTTACACAAATTCTTTGTGAGCACAGGGAAGACAAAGAAGAAAATCACCAGAAGCACCATAGGCATTGTGAGGTCATCAGTAAAATCTACAGAGAGCAAGGAGCTGAGACATAGCCTTAGACCCCCCAAGGGCTCAAGAACTCGGGGATTGGTACTGCGTTAGCCTTCGTAAAGAACCATTCAGTTGGCAAAGTGTTGAAGGCTGGTATCTTCAGGATTACTACCACAGGTCCTGGTACATATTCTCCATAGGACCTGTGGTAGCTGCCTAGCAAATGATGTGGTAAACATCGCTCCTTTCAGGATATAGA